>NW_022145602.1:11194713-11466852 GCF_000002235.5 Strongylocentrotus purpuratus | reverse complement strand
GCCTCTTCAACAGGTACATTTTGTAAAGCTATGGGTGGATACAACCTGATGTTAGTATTCTCGAACTTGTGTGTTAGTTTTGGAACAAGGGAAATAAATCACCAGCCCCCCCCCCCCCCCCAAAAAAAAAGCCTCAAAATTTCACTTGATCAAGGTGACAGAGATCCAAGTTATGGAATTGTATGGAAATAAGATTCTAAATCGTGAAAAGGATTTATTTTTTTTAATTTGTGAGATTTTTCTGGTGTTTTTAAAGTACGCTTCAACAAAGAGGTAGGCCACCACCAAAATTGACACATCCCCAATTATTAATGATTTCCTGTTCTTTGGATGCTTCTTCTTTATAAAAAAAATGGAAGGTATTAGTGGGCAACTTCTCTGTGCATTAGTGAGTTTATGTCATTTTTGTTTTCTTACATTTTTATGTAAAACATGACCACCATTCGCAGTCATGAGGTGATATGAATGAGAAAATAAAGATAAACATAGTTGATTGTAAACATGGAGGATGATAACATTTAAGATAAAGAATACATGCGAAAAAGGTGTGAAAGAGAAATGAGTGAAGGAAGAAAAACAAAGATAACTGTTTAGATACAAATGAGAAAAAAAAGGCACACACAGGGAAAGAGAGAAGAACCAATGAAAGAAGACAAAAACTGAGTGAAAAGTCATATCCTATGTAGACAGAAATAGGGGAAAGTGAAAGAAGAATATAAAAAACAGTATATGAATAGAAGATATTAAAGTAAAAGATAAAAGAAGGATAAAATAAGAGAACATGAAGCGAGGACAGAAAAAAGAAGAAAAAAGATGTAGACAATAAAAAAGGAATAACATAGAAAATGAGAGAAAGAGGAAAACAGAAGGAAAAAAGACTAACATAGGGTTATCTCAATAAAAGGAGAAATTTAAACAAATAATAAAACAGAAGAATAGAAAACTGTAAAGTGCTGCATGATATTGAATGTAAATATATGTCACAAGCTTTCTATCTGGGCAGATTTCTCCTGGGTACATTTTGAAATTCTAATCACCTACTCGTCATCACAATGAAATGACCTAATGAATAAAATGATGTGATTTTTTATTTTTTCTCATCAATGACGATTCATTAATTTTCAGATTTCCTGTTCTTCATCCCAAGTGTTAATATTTGTATAACCGATTTATGTTCTATAGTATTTTGCTCCAAAGTTACTATCCCGTTTCATTCTATAAAATGCACGATAAGCAGACTCTAGATTTGTGCAGCTACTTTTACATACATGTACATGTCCACTTTATTACCCCGTATCTGTAGCTAGATATTTGGGATGCCAATTTGAAACAAAGTCTGTCAAAAGTACCCTCCTTAATACCCTATTTCCAATGACACCCATGTACCTTTATTCCTGTTAGGTGCTTAACATTGCACAAACTTAAAACAAAACAGTACCTGGAACTTGCAGCTGCAAAGAGAGAAAGAGAAAGAAGAGAGAGAGAGAGATATTTAAAGAGAGAGAAAAGGAGATCAACATGTATGAGAATAATAAACTGGAAAGAGTGACTATTATTGATTGCAAAAGTGACTGCAATTATTTGTCAGTAAATAAATGAAATGTAAATTACTTTGGTATGTAGAAGGAAAATTGTAAGGTTCAGAATTCAGAATTATTTTCTAATCTGCCCTTCTCTATCACCTCTGCATTAACATCATCACCCCTTTTTAAATATCCATCTGATATCCCTCTAATAGAAAACTGAACAGCTTTTGAGCCATAATGCATGGCCATTCAGAGGATTTGTTTATGTTGGGGACCGGGGTAAAATGCAATAAATTTCATTTTCTGTTTTTTATTTTGTTTATGGAAACTGCCCCCTATCCTAGCCCCCGCTTCGTACAGTCATGGTTCAGTGACAAAGCAATGGCCTCGTAACTGTGAGGCCCCAGGATCAAAACCGTGTCGATGTGCTATATTAGTGCCCTTTTGTGGGGCATTAATCCTCGTTACTGTCATTTATGACTTAAGGGCGTAGGTCCCCTATTTGATAAGCATAGTAGCATACACATGCTTTAGCAGTCACGCAAAACACACATTGTCAAATTATTATTCAATAAAATCGGAGAATGGATACTATTATCTAGATCTATTATTTTTAAATTATTTTAAAAATAATTCCATAAAGTGGGGTAAAACAAAAATATTCCAACTATATGAGCGACAGTGTATAATGTGAAGCATCCATGTTGCACTTTCTCCCTCTTCGTATTCTTATGCCATTTTAAAAACTATTTATTACAAATCTTTAATATAGTAAGACCCTACATGTACATTACATGTACATGTGCACATATTTTCAGAAGAGTCATATTATTGAGTGGAAAATACAGCTTTTCTATTCAATTTCCATTATGTTCTATAGATTAGGTAAAGCTAAATTAATTAATATAATTTGAGTTAAAATACATGTTTCTCTGAGGATCCAAAACCATTGAATACTATTGATTACCTAAGATTTAACTAACCATGGTCAGTTATCTTTCATTACCATAATATTTTGCAATTTGTCTGAATTTGTATAGAAATAAATGAAACTAAAGTATAATTTGCATAAAAAGATAATGTTTTTCTCCAACAATAATCAGCTGATTATCCTTTATTTTTGTTTGTTTGTAGTTTTTTTATTGATATATTTTATTTATTTCCTGTACAAAGATATTAATTGCATAATGTTTTCTCCTTTAAATGATTTTTTTTTCTATTTTGATCCAATTTCCAAAAGATTACCCCTTATCCCTACAGTATATGCAATCTCCTACATGTATATACTACATGTAGCATTAAAAGTTGGCCAGTCTTCCTTTTAAAATTATTGGATTTTTGTTTGTGTGTGTCTATGTCAAAGTTATTCTTATGCACATCTATTTTTCATTTATTCTTCAACTCTGGTATGATTTCCATTCAGTTTGGTATATATTGTATACAGTGTACATATTACGTAGAGCCGTTCCTTGGTTTTAGCGGTCTATGGTTTTAGTCTTTAAAAGAGGGTTGGGTTGGGTGTGGAAATTTGTTTTCCCCCCCCCCCCCCCTGTGCAAAATTAATGACTGCTGTGGATTGCAACCTGTAAGTTTTACAGTGCACATCAACTTTATAATTAAGTTACCAAAGTTGGAACTGGTACATTTTTTTTATTATACGCACTGAATAGTAACTTTGAGACTAAATTTGCATAAAATCTGACTGTCCATACATTTTAGCAGTAATTTATTGTTTCCATTGTTGCAATGCCAAATGAAATAATAATTATAGCTTGCAGTAAAATCTTAGGATTTTTGTTTTTCTACAGGGTGTCTACTGTCTAAAAAGAATATGCAACAATATTTTTATTGGATACATTTTAAAGTTTTAAACGGTACTCATCCATTCATTTTGTTGGCAGTGCTGTGTTAGTATTATCTAAATACCATTTGTGTACAAGGAACAATACTACCCCACAAACTTAAGTTAGGATTGTTTTTGCTAGACGTATCACATTTCAAATGTTAAAGATAGCATGTTGCATGCATCAGTGCACAAGAATACTGTGGCTTCTACATTTTAAAACAAACTTTCAATTTAAGTCACTCTTATTTCTTGGAAACAATACCATCATTGATTTGAAAGAAAATAATATACTTATTCATGCAGCTCTTCAAATATTTATTTCAAGTTAAGCAACAACTACCAAACATTGATTTTATATCATCCATTTCAGCAGATCTGCATGAACATGTATTAACAATACCTACATGTAGTTTTTGTATTGTATATTATTATGCAGATTCATATGAGTAGAAATGTATATGTCTTGGCAGCTCCTGATTCAATTATATCCTCTCTCTCTCTCTCTCTCTCTTTCTACCTTTTTATCCCTCTTTTCCCCTCTTTTTTCCCCCTTTTTTTTACTTTCAATCACTCTAGCTACCTCTCTCTTCCCCTTTTTGATCGCAGGAAGTTGCAATATTGTTATTATGTCACTGTAATAGTTCTGTATAAATGCAACTTTACATGTGTATACTTATACTTAATTGTAACTATTGCTCTTACCCAAACTACAGTCTTCTTTGGAGCAAACTGTCAGACATTTGCGGTAGTATACAGCTGAAATGGAATTTCCGTTCAACCAAACAGTATACTTCAAGGCTATTTCTCAGCGACGAGGTTAGCTCCAGGTAGCAGTAGCAGGTACATGTAACAATATCTTAAAAACATTTACTTACCTGTAAGTCCTTTTCATGTGAAGATGATTCAAAGTACAACTATATTTATTTATTGTATAAAATGACCTGCTTTCATAAAGTCCTCTTGTGAAATCTTATGAATTTGAGTCCAATCCCCCCCCCCCCCACCCCCTTCCTGTTTTTCTGGCTTCTATGTATTCTTTGAGCCAGCCCTTTGACGTATGCTTAGATCTTTTAAGTTGCAAATTTAGAAATTGCTTTCTTCAGTCAGCAACATAATGCATGATTCACATAGATTAGGGATATGTACGGTAACCCATAAGATATAAGAACAAATTGCGATAATGAAATGAAGTGTGGAAGAGAGGATCTGAGCTAGAAGACTATAAGGAGAATGCAGCCAAGGCTAAGCAGCAGGAACCAGTTTGGGCTTCACTCAAGACACAATATAGTTTTTGCAATGAGCTGTTAAATACTGGGTCTTTCCTTGCAGAGTAATAAGGGAGCAAGAGAAAGACCATCACCATGTATACACGTAGCAGAAACACAAAGCAAATAAATTTGAGACATTTTATGATTAATTATGTAGGAAGCCAAATCTAATTTCAAACGTCACTTGTCATCTTTTATGTGATAGATCTACAATTATCATAACAGTAATGTTTGTAGCCTTAAAAAGAAATTGCAAGAGGAATGTCAATAAATAAAGTCTACACCATTCACAAGATGCTAATTTGCATTTAACACCATTCCAACAACTTTCAAATCAACTCCGGCAATTATGTTCTGATTCTATAATACATCTTTGTAAATACATCTTTGTAATGTTTGCAAGTTTCAGAAGATGAACCCTGCAAGGCCATCAAAATTACGACAAGAGTTCCATATGTACACGTAACCACCACTAAAATTGAAGGAAAAAATATGGGTATGCTGGGTTAGGATTAGGATGAGAGTGAGGGTAGGCTATACAGCTGTGCATCGATTTTAGTGGGGTTATATATATGGAACTCTTTCCGAAATTGCCTGTAGTTGATTTTTTTTCCTTTCTCTTTAGGTAGTTGCAGACATGTTGTTTTGGTCATTGAGTTTTTTGTCTGTAGTTTTTCTGCTTTTCTCAAAACCATCATTATATCAAGGTAGACTTCCCCTTTGATAACCAAGTTTCATCAGTGTGTGTAGTGAACATTCCCTCTTTTTCCAATACACTTTCGCAATATAATTAAATAGTTATAGATTAATTGTAATGCATCTTTGCAAGTTCATATTTTCATGTTTTCATGATTTGATTTATAACTGTTTTAATGCTAACCCTGATGAAACAGTACTGTAATTATTATGTACCTACATGTAATATACACTCACCCATAAACTTTATCATATTCAGGAGGATATCCTGCAAATCTATGATCATGGTTCTATTAAACTATACAATTTTCAATTAAACCTCCTTTACAGAAAGGGGAAATCAACAAGTGGCACCATTCATGTTTTTTTTTATAACTTATATGTGTAGATAGAAAAAATGCCTCACAAGGCTTTTCAAGATGATGTGGTCATTACCTCTTAATAGATTATATGTCAAAGTGGTTACAGTATGAGAGAACCTTTTCCACGTATGTAGGAGGATAGCCTTTAGATATATATTTAAAATTGAATTTCCAATCATTCTCTCTATAGATAAATGTACAGTATATAAAGAATGATATCTAGGGACTTGATAATGACATGTTCGATAATAATCAGTTTGTGTTCTTAATTAGATGCATTCATTCATTCCTAAAAGAAAGGCTTTGGAGCATACATGAATTTAAAAAAGAAGTCTATCCCACTTTATTTGTTACATGGAGGTTAAAGAATTGATATGATTTTAAATTTTTTATTAGAGACCTTTTGTAAAACCCTGATAGAATCAATTTTGATTTGTTTACGCGATTGTTGTATTTTTACCATTCACGCTATCATTTTCTTCTTTTTCTATGCAGGCTGGAAGTAACACACATGTGCAGTGTTTCAGTCGAAAACGAATACCACCCATTCAAAATCGGTTATAGGATCTTGTCCATATGTCCATATTTTTGTATGCATGTGAAACATGGACCATGACAGCAGACATTAAAAGAAGGATACAGGCACTGGAGATGAAATGTTTCCGCAAACTCCTCAGTATCTGGTATAGAGATCACATAACCAACGAGGTAGTGAA
This sequence comes from Strongylocentrotus purpuratus, assembly GCF_000002235.5. NCBI lineage: Eukaryota > Metazoa > Echinodermata > Echinoidea > Camarodonta > Strongylocentrotidae > Strongylocentrotus > Strongylocentrotus purpuratus. Next base: position 11,460,438 of record NW_022145602.1, on the reverse strand, counting down.
AATCAGAATTGGAAACACCATAGGGCCGTATGAAGACCTCCTGACTTCAGTGAAAAGATGCAAAGTAAAGTGGTATGGGTATGTCACATGATCATTTGGACTGGCCAAGACTATTCTACATGGAACAGTACAAGGAGGGAGACGAAAAGGCAGGCAGAGGAAACGATGGGAAGACAACATTAACGAGTGACCTTGACTGAAACATCATACTTCGTAAAGCCAAGAACCACGAGGAGTGGAGGAAGCTGGTAGTATAAATCTTCAGTGGTGCCCCAAGGGTCAGCCAGACTGTGGGATAGGTGAAGGTGAAGGTGAAGGAAGCTAAGAATCAGATAGTTAGACATTATATTGGATCATTTATCCTTTCCTTCAAAAGGAATGTTGCTTTATACTGTAGCACATAAACAATGCTTTTTAATTGGCAATATTTCAGTTCAGTACGCTTGTTATTAATTTCATCAAACATTAAAATGTAAAAGGGAGAAACACTGTCATTTGAAAATCAAAATGTAAGTCATAAAAATTTCACTGTCTAACTATCTGAATCTTGTCAGGATCCATGTACGAGTTAGTGCAATTCTTTTCTCTTCACTACAACCGCATTGATTTACTTTAATAGCATGTTACTAGGTACATCAATTGATGAGAAAAAGCAGCAAAACGCTTTAAATTTGTTGTAGTCTTAAAATTAAAGTTGGAAGTTTCCTAAAAAGGGAATTTTAGAACACTCCTTCAACTGACATGCACGGATGTTATACTTATGAATTTCCATACATTAATGTCTTTGTAATGCATGTTACCAAACAAAAAAAAGTATCATCAACCATTCTTGTCATTTCCTGTGCAATTATTTTCACATCCTGGCTTAACAGTACATAAACAGTGCTCTTTTATTTTCAATATTTCAGAAAAATGCATTTGCATTATGATACATGCAGGTATAGTTGGTCAAGTAAGAATATATTTACAGCATGCTCACTATGAATTGATTAAATCGCCATTGAATCTAAAAGGTATGTTATACCTCATTGTATATTCAGAAGGAAAAAGTGTGAGGATAGCTTTAAAAAAAAAAAAAATCATGAGTATCCATAATGATGTGAATATGTACATGTTTGTTTGTTGCATATGATTCTTCCTTGGTATCAAAGCTGTAATAATTGCATATTTATGATTCAGCATAATACTTTGTTCATTACAAAAAAAAATATGTCATAATTTTCCAAAACGGTAGTGTAAAGAATAATGTAAGATTGAGGTAAGATTGTTACATATATTCTCTATACGTATCAACTAAAATGTAAGTTTTCAAATGAGATACTATTTTGTCCCCAGATGAAATAAGTAATGGATCTTTTTTGTTAAATGTCAGCAAATGATCTAAATGAACATGTGTTCGGGTATATCAAATCTTGTACATGTAGTTTCTATAGCTAATATAGTTTGGAGGACTTAAAGATAGAAAAACTGCTGATTGATTAATTACCATTGTTTGTATTGTTCACTATAACCAGCAAGTAAAGGGACATTTAGTAGATGCCAAGAAAGTATTTCCAAAGCAATTACATTTCTCTTATCCTGTAATGTATTTTTTGCGTCAATAAAAGCAAATGTGAGGGTTGTCCACATAACATCACAACTACAGAACAGTTTAATTGAAATTAACATACATATTACATGTATATATGTGTATTATGGAATAACTTAGAATATTTCATAATTTGTTATTATTATCCAGTTCATTACATTTTTACCAATGTATTTCTTCAATATTTCTACTTTTCCTCAGAGCATATGCTGTGAACTAATGGATATTCCTTGTCAGTTCCATCATGTTATGTCAATGGGCTTACACTGTATGCGTGTACATGTCCTTTTTGCAATGTACATGTGCTACGAAAATGTCAACAATATTGTTTGAGATATAAAATATAGAGTTAACAAGTGAATTATTCATACTCCTTGTAAATGTGATTTTGGGGATGCATTTTTTTGTAACTTAAGAATGAAAGGTTGACTGGGTGAATTAGGGCCCTTTTAGAAATAAATGTACATGTAGTTGTAACGTTTTCAAATGGATGAAAGTTTTATGGTGTAATTGTTGAAATCAAGAATTTTAAATTCTGTTTTCATGTTCTCACAATAGTTGTGTTAAAATTACAATAAGAAAGTTAAAACTTGTAAAAATATGCCACCTTGAAAATGGACTAGACTGAATAATTTTGAATTTGTAATATCTATGACAATTATCAACTGCTTCAAATTATGAACCACAGCATTAAGGGTGGTTTGCAGTGGAACTTACATGATTTGCATATTTAATATCAAAATTTAAACTGTAAGCTAACTTTGGCAGACAACACCGAATTCATTGAAAACTTTACTGTGAATAGATGAAGATGATGATGATAATAGTGACGATGTGTGGTGGTGATGATGATGATGGGGATAATGATGGTAGTAGTGGGGATAATGATGGTAGTAGTGACGACGACGATGATGATGGTGGTGATGATGGTATAGTAATGATGATGGTGGTGGTAATGGTGGTAGTAGTGATGATGATGATAATGATGGTAGTAATGATGGTGGTGATGATGGTGATAATGAAAGTTGTAATGCTGGTGGTGATGATTGTAGTAGTGATGATGATGGTGTGATGATGATGGTAGTAGTGGTGATGATGATGGTAGTAGTGACGACGATGATGATGGTAGTGATGATAGTATAGTAGTGATGATGGTGGTAGTAGTGATGATAATGATGGTAGTAATGATGGTGGTGATAATGATGATAGTGATCGTAGTAGTGGTGATGATGATGGTAGTAGTGATGATGGTGGTGGTGAAAATGATGGTAGTAGTGATGATGATGGCACCAAGGGTGATGGTGATGATACATGTATAATAATGATATTTATACAATAATATTAAAGCATGTACTAATAATATCCCACTCCTTAAAGCAATTTCCTTTATCAAAAACAAGTAAACTTATACCTTTTAATGTGCATTTTAAATTCAAATGTTTTGTATGACTAAATCGAAATAAGTACATGTAACTACAGAAAAAAATAAACCTTGTCGTGCAATTCAACAGGGAGAGTCATCATTGTCATCACCAATGTCATCATCACCCCTCCCCCTCTTCTCTCTCTCTCTCTCTCTCTCCCCCCCCCCCCTCTCTCTCTCTCTCTCTCCCAAGGCGGTATAAATCACATGAAGATAAATGTTTGTCACATTTTAACAATAAGTTGATCGGCATTGATGACCAAATAATAATCACCATAGTTGTTCAAGCAATCAATGTACGAGAAATTTTGTGAAAAATAGCTTAATATTCAGGTGGCTTAGTGAAATTACCGTTACTTGCCAGATCAAAAGCACCATTTTTGGTATAGTGCTTCCTTAGGACCTACTGAACGATAGTAGGGTAGGAGCCTCGGCAAAAATATCATTTAAGGGTGTGGGCGGGGGCGTCGCCTCGTAGACCACATAAAATTCATAAGGTATTATAACATTGAGATTTGTAGTACAGTCATCCTTTTTGGTACAGGGCTTCATTAGGACCTGCTGAATCAGTGGTGGATCCAGGGAGTGGGGCCCGGGGAGCCCGAAACCCCCCCCCCCTCCCCCTTGAGGTGAAAATTTTTAAATTTTCGACACTCCACCCCCCCCCCCCCCCCCCCTGAGCCACTGAGCGAATTTTCGGCCGGCGCGATTTTCTAATTTTGGGGAGCAAAACAAATTTAAAAAATAGTGCTCACTACCCCCCCCCCCCCCCCCCCGGATCCGCGCCTGTGCTGAATGATGGTAGGGTAGAAGCCCCCGGCATAATTATTCATATATGTGCGATTGGGGGCCCCATGGGTTTCACAAAAACCCAATGTTATATTATCTTATAAAATATTTGGGGGCTACGAGGCGACGCCCCCACCCACACCCTTATATGATATTTTTGCCGGGGCTCCTTCCCTAATATAGTTCAGAAGGTCCTAAGGGAGCCCTGTACCAAAAACGGCATTTGTACAGCAACAAATCAATGTTGTAAAATTATTTGGGGGCTCCAAAAAGACGCTCCCGCCCCCACACCCTTTAATCGATTTTGTTGCCGGGGGCTCTTAGCCTAATATCGTTTAGTAAGTCCTAACGAAGCCCTGTACCAAAAATTGTGCTTTTATCCAGCAAATAACGATAATCGATAAATTTGACTATATTCGGGTATAGCGGCGACTAAACAGCTTTGTAAAAACTTCTTCCTTTCATTTTGTTGTTGTCTTTTCTTGTTCTTTCTTTTCTACACTTTACAATGAATATGTCAAATAACGCTTCATATAGTAAATGAGCCTGAAGAAAGAGACTATGAGCCACTTGCGTAGTTCAATTTCTTTATTTGCGTCGATTGCAAAAGAGTCAATAGAGGGCTTTTTCCACTTTAAACAACGGTACGTAGTCTCATAATTCTGTCGCTGTAAAATTGGAAGTAAAATATCCGAAGTAACTGAGACAAACCCCTATTTTTTTTCTTCAAATTTATCTTTAATTTTGTTTTGCAGATGAAAAATTTCGGGATGGGTCGCATATCATGATTGTTGAATAATAACAACACTCTCTATCATGATATTTCAAAGTGCATGTGTATTTACGTTTTTAATACCAATGGTTTAAAAAAAGGGTACTTTTCCGCTTTTTCTTGTTAGTGTCATAAACTTATCAATTGGCTTCATTTAAAAGAATTTTTTAACAGTTTTGTTTGTTGCATGATGCCTAATCTGCAAATTATTCATCAGGATAATCTTCCATTTAAAGAAAATATTTGTTCTTCTTGTTTTGACATTTGATCGATGGTCGTCTAATCGGACATATACAAAAGGAGCGGGGGTTCATTAATTTTTATTAATAACATCAGCTAAAACGGCCTATAGGGCTTAACTGCAGAATTATCCACCATCCATGATAATGAATTAGGGTTAGGATTAGGGTCAGTGACAGGGGCTGGGTTAGAAGTAGGGTTAAGCTAGGATTGGGGTAAGGTTAAGTGTTATGACAAGGGTTAGGGGTATGACTAGGGTTAGGGCAATTTTAGGACTACGGTTGAGGTTACAATTAGTGTTGCTCTGTTCAACCCATGCAGCTCATTTTGGATTACCTAGAAATCCTTTTTTTAAGCAGGTTAAATTTAAGATTAAATAATTTGAAAATATTAATACATTGAGGATTGCCGTCTTTATCCAATTTTGTTTCCCTGATTATCAAAATTAACTATTTTTCAATCAAAATGCAATTGTTGATGAAAAATTCAAAAAAATATCCATACTGCCCCCCCCCCCCCCGTAACACGCATCCAACACAAATTATCCCCCCTTCTGAATTTGATCGCCGTAAAGTCGATCGATCGACACAAATAAGGAAGTGGCGGGTAGCATTTTATTTAAAACATCAGGCAAACTGCAGAATAATCCACCATCAATAATAATGATTTTAGGGTTGAGGTTATGGTCAGGGAGAGGGTTGTTACTGGGGTGAGGTTCAGGGTTTAGAGTTAGGGTTAGGACAAGGGTTAGGACTAGGGTAAGGTTACGGGTTAGATCTAGGGTTAAGGATTATATCTAGGTTTAGGACTAGGGTTAATGTTACAATTAGTGTTACAAATTGGTTTACGTTCAACCCGTTCAGCTCGTTTCGGATGATTTATAAATTCAGTTTTTAAATAGGTTCAGCAAGGATGAATTAATTTGCAAATAGTAATCAATGAAGATTGACCGATCTTGTTTCCCCGATTATCAAAATTAACCATCTTTAATTAAATCTATCATCTTTACTTAAATCTAATTGCAACTTTTAATAAAAAAAAGCATACCCACCGTGCCCCCCGTTAATACACATCCAAGCCCATCCAAGCTCATCCAAGACACATAAACGGACACCAATCCCCCCCCCCCCGAGGCCAACTAGCTATAATGACCATTATTCATAAAGACCGCTATTTATTAGGACCATTATTATAAGAACCGCTATTTATAATTTGAGAAAAGGGTAATTATTCATAAGGATAGCTAATCTTAATCGAAGAGTGTCGATATTTATCATTTGAGAAGAGAGTAGCTATTCATAAAACAGAATGAAGGTCGCTCTTTATAATGCGGAATGGGGGTCGCTATTCATAAAAAAAAATGAATAAGCAACAAAATGACAAGAGAGTTAATTGTTGGCTAGGAGCACCCCTATGGCTGTGGCGTATTTATTATGGAAAGCAACGCTTTTTTCGGATTATGAATATCGACCCTCTTCTCATATTATGAATAGCGACCCTCATTCTGCATTAATTATAAATAGTGCCCCTAAATTTATCTTATGAATAGCGGTCCTAGTGACCCCCAATATAAATTATGAAAAGCGACCCTCATCTCACATTATGAATAACGGTCCTCATGCTTTTATCAATAGTTACCGCCTTCGTGTTTTATATATGCAGTTCGACGTTATGAATAGCGAGATTACCCCCACACCCTCTGGTGTTGAAGATTGGAGGCCTAACCAAATATTGAAAGGGGAAAAGACGGGGGAAAGGGAAAAATCAGAAAATCAAGGAAGATAAGAAGTGGAAGAGAAAGTAAAAAGGAGATGATACGACACCCTACGGGCCCCGTCCGACGCCCTGCAACTCACTCCTACACCCCAAACTCTCACTTTTGCTATGCTACATCATCGCATGCCCTCATTACAACATACAGAGCCACAAACTGACTTATACACACAATCGCTTTCCCTCTGTCGTCTTACTTCCATCATTATTCTTCTTCTCCATGTCTTCACAGTTCATCTGTTCCATTCTTCTCCACCCCTCCTCTCTCTCTCTCTCTCTCTCTCTCATGCATTTCTTCCTTCTTCTTTTTTTTCTAACTTAACCCTCTCTCTTTAAATTGTTCTCTCCCTGACACTTTCTCTCTCTTTCAGTATTGTTCAATTATGTTTCTATGATAGATCCTCATATATTGTGTGTGACTGTCATGAATTACATTATAGAATATGAATAGGCAATAAATTTGCATTTTAATATGGTTCAAAATCAAACAAATCTTCAGTATTTACTTGTCACACACTCAATTAATCAGTCTCGATTTCTATTTAAAATATGAATATTCCTCACTTAACAATAATTATAAAAAATAATACTAATGACGAATCTATTCTATTTTTATCATCAATTTGTTTGCAAGTATGGAATAAGTAATAAGTTGTCACCTATTGTACTGTGTATTATTTGTACTTGTCTATATTAAGTTTTGTTGAGAGGCTTTTTAAAACTGAGCTTGTAAAACTAATTCTACTACTACCACTACTACTACTACTACTACTACTACTACTACTACTACTACTATTACTACTACTACTACTACTACAGTCAGAAATATCAACATGCACACCAAACAAAAAATAAAGCACATACAAAACAGACTTTGTTTGGGTATTCCATGATGAATACTTAAGTATAATACCTCCTACAAAATGTGAGGAAAAATTGAGTTTTGTGACACATGCTCCTACTAAAATTGCTTCACAATAGTTCCCAACATTAAATGAATTACTAACTTTAATCCTGGACCAATACTATACCTAACCCTAAATCTTGCTTAAATATTAATCTAACCTTAACCCTAACCCTACAATTTTGTTAAACTAAAGCCCGGAACAATTGTCAACACAGCAATTCTCGAATTGCAGCAAACCAACATCGTGTTCCTGAAATCATATTTACTACATGGTAATTTTTCTTCATTTACACTATTATATTTCAGCATGACCTATGTACAATAAAACCGGTCTGTTTGTATATTTTGAATGGAATGTATAGCACTATTATCCCCACAAAAAATAGCAAATGTTATTGAAATAATGTATATATTTACACAGGTGATATATCAATAGCCTCATACAGAAGCTATGCCGTAAACATGTTTACAACTTTACAATGCTTTCATTTGTTACATATTTAATGTACAAAGAGCAATAGCTGCAGTCAGGTTTAATACGCCCACACAAATATGGATGTGTTGCCCACACCTGAAACATAGCACAAGAGATAATAAGGCCAGTCAAAGTAAATAATAAGAATGAAGTACCGGTAGGCACTTGGTCACCTTTGAATTCAGAAAACTTATGGAGCTTTTAATAACTAGTTTGTGATATTTAACATGGTTACAGAAAAGAAAAGAAGCCATATAGGAATTTAGATGATGACAGGGGACTAATAATTGTCACCTCTTATGTTTTAGTACAGTATTCAACTTTTGCAAGAAATAATTTCAAGGAGCTTGTAGAATGGTAATCATCTTGCTATCTAGCAACACATATCAGAAAAACCTGAACAAATAGTTAGGCAGGGGGTTACCAACTTTTGCATGAGCTATAAGACACTACATGTAATATATGCCTCCGTGGCGCCTTAAAGTGATCTCATTTGGTTCTTGTGTACATACACATCTTTAAAAAATAGTATGGTTGAATGCTCAATATTTTTGCTTGTTTGGGTTTATTTTTTATGTTGAAATCATCTTGTAATACAAGCTTATAAGTGGTATACCATAACCATTCTCATATCCTTTTATCATTATTCTAATCATTTTACAAACTATTTAAATCACATATAAGGTTTATTAGTTGCAAGATGATTGTACACCTGAAGTTGACTTTTCCTGAATGCCATTACGATAATACCATCAAATAAATATTATCTAATGGACTTTACATAAAGTGCTAAATTATTAATGCAGTTTTGGCAGAGATAAGGTGCTCAAAGGATATCTTTCGGCACCCATTTCCTTCATCTGAGGCCTAAAATAAAATAATAATAATGATTCCGCTTTTATATAGCGTATGATGTCTCTAAGTGCTTTACAGATATATTATTACCCCGGTCATCAGATTCAGGCTTACCCGCACACTATGTATGCACATTCTCTACTTCCTGGGGATCATTCCAGCCAGGTGTCATTTTTACAAGTGCACACTTGCTCATCTAACCACATTAACTTTCGCATCCTACATACCGGTAGCTCTTTTCCATTTTCGTAAGGAATTTTGTACATCATAGGGCCGGCAGAAATACATCTCACTTTTCAGAATACCTACGCTTATTCTTTAGGGTGAGGTTTTGTGAGGTTTCCTCTAACAATAGTGGATGATCGACCTTTCACAAAAATTTGTAGTATAATGAAACAAATGGATATCCCACATTTATCAAACTACACACCCTATTTGTTTAACTTGTATAATCTTAAATTGTTTGCTCTAATTCAAACCCAAATTAAATATCATCAAAATACAGTGATATTGAGTTCTGTAAACTCTTACAAATTACACTTTTTCAAATTTGTGTAACCTCCAAGAAACTTGCAAATTATTTTAAATAATTAAACCCTTTAGATATAAAGTGTGAAATTTTATAGTCATAGGTTCTGAAACTTCTTTGTAAGAAATCAAAATATAGCGCTCTTTTCGATTGCCACAGCAGGAGCTTTTTTTTCAAATCAACACTAGTGAACACATATTTTTTTACTTGAGACAATTAAATATCTGGAATTAAACATTAAAAAAATATTCACTGAAAAATCTCCATTTAATGTCTCGTTGAATCAACCTTAACCTTAGGCTGATCATACCAAGGGCCATGCTATTAGCCTCTGCCAGGTCCCTCTCAGTGCGTGTGTGAAGCTGCGTAGACCTTGTACTTAAAGGGATCCCATATGAAATCTGTTGGTTTGAAAAATAAAGAACAGAGCTTCCATTTATTTTTTGGTCTCAAGAACAGTGTGAACAGTGCTAACAATAATATATCTTGGAGTACAATTCATTCAAATGTCTACAATTTCTTCCGAGATGAATTTTTTCCCTATCATACCATACCATACTATCATATCATATAATATAATATACAAATATTGTCTAGTATTAAGTATTCTACAATTGTTGTAATCTTGTACCTGTACACTGTATTGCCAATACTAACAAATGGAAAGGTTCACATTGTTTTTCCCCAATAATTATCTATAACATAACAATCTATAAATTGTATTATATGCAATGCTCTACAATTTCTATGTGGATAAGTCACAGTACAGCATATATCAAATGAAATGACTTTCAGGAACAAAACAATAACAAAGTTGAGTTATTATCATATACTAGTATATATTCTAAGTAAAGACAAATATACTCAAGAGTTTGGTTTGATCGGTCATTTTCATACCGTAAATACATTTCATGCAAAAACATCTTCTTTACCTGCCTCTTAATAAATCATTTCATTCTCCTGCTTTGAAAAATTGTATTTCAATAATAAACACTTTCAGAATACCAATACCACACATTACGTGTTGTTAGGTCAGGCAGGCCATAATGTTTACCCAACCTACATGTAGCAACAACTAATCCTCACAATTTGCATTCTGACTACCGGTATTGAGGTACAATAATAGAAAACAGGTGAATGTACATGTACATGTAATAGCTCATCGCAAGGTACACGTACATGTATGTTTACATTTGAATACATTTTGAAAATTGTCTACTACATGGGCATATTAGTCAATTATGATCCAAAAGCATCAATTTTTACATCCATTCATTGAAAAACTACATTGTACATGCATGCAGCACTTAATAGCCATCAATAAAAAAAATTGTGAAAAAATGGGGTAGGAGTCTTAAATACATGTACCTTGATCATTGAACACCCCTAAGTTTTTGTTACAATCCATCTACATTGTACATACCTCATAGATTTGCTGCTACTGTTACACTGGATCAACTTGATCTACCACTTTTTTTCAAAGGATAATCAAGAGCCCCTTCTCACAATCGGTGGAGTACACATGCCATTTCTCCTTTATCTTGACAGTGACCTTGTGCCTTTGCGTTGATTGTCATCAAGTGTCTACCTGCCCCTCTGAAAAATGAATAAGCATTTTAAGAATTATAAAATTATATCAAATATCTAACATATCATACAGATTACATTACAGGATCAAAAGAAAGTATTCTTATAATATTTCAGTACACTACATACATGTACAGTACTGTATGTGTAGGTGATAGATCAATATGTCTACATGTGTACATGCTAAACCAATTAGAAATTTATTTGACAAAGCCAAAGAAATCCATGTTATGTAAGCAAAGGATATACAAATCTTCCAATAAATATTTGCGAAAAGCATCTCAAGTATACAAAACAGTGATAATTACACAAATCTTGTGTATGTGAATATTGTTGAAGATGTACAGTACATGTACATGTACACCCTGTATAGGAGGCAATTCAAATTTCATAAGAATGTGATTCAATCTCTGTATGACCATAGGATTGAATGTACATGTACATGTACAGAGTACTACAAAAAATTGCCACATTAAAGCTAATGTCAAAAGGACTTCACAGAGGATTTGAAAAGACTAAAATGTGATTTAAGTTTCATGAGCTGCTATGTAAAATGATTCAGCAGTGTACTGGAGTACTAGCACTATTCTAAAGGATTTTCTCAGTGTCACATTATAAGACATTATACAAAGCAATATTTTTGAATTTTTAACTAACAATTTCCTACTCGATTTGGTTTTCCTACATTCTTGTATGGCTGGTAGTTTGTCTATCCACAACATGTACTCTCTAGGTGAAATTTTACAGGAACCAGTAGTGAATTTGATCTTTGTTTGCTTTATTACCTTCATGTATACAGTAGCAGGTAATTTTACATGTACATGTACCATGCATTAAAATGCATATTTGCCCGGTCCGCAAACTAACAGTTTTGAGCGGGCAATATTTCCTGATAGTTTCTCTCTTTCGGGTTTCACCATTCACTTTGAGTACAAAGATTGTGTTCCATATTGGACCTTTCAAACAGCTAAAATCGCCGCAAAGTTTGAGCAGACTATCATGCGGCGCTGTAGTAGGGTATAGTGACCGTACGTGATTCACAAATGAATAGGTAATAATTATAATCTTTTGGGAGATACAGTGATATGCATTTATATGTACATGTATTGCCCTTACTGAATCAGTGAAGGCAATACAGGGTGTATTACCTTGTTTCTCCCTCAAGGCCAGTAATATTATGTAAATGACAATCATGTTAAGCTCCAATTAATGACAGGTTATGCCAAACTATACCATTTGAGAACCCTTCATCCCAAATCTTCTACATAGGTGAATTTCACATATCTTGGGGGCAAAGAATGTGATCCATAATACATGTAGCTATTCATAACCATGTACAGTATCATCATGATATTCAAACTACATGTATCACATCAAATGTAATACATACCAACATATTTGATTTAGAGAGGCTGTGTTGTTGTGAGGAAAAGTTTTTGCCCTGAATTTTTGTTAACATTTTTATTTACATAAGGGTGGTGTTGATATGCTTACTATTATTTACATAAATAGAAAATGAATTAATGTGACACCTACATGTACAGGGTGTATATCAAGATTTTTTTCTCAAAACTATTGCAGCTACAATGTACCATTTAAAAAAAAGGTAGGCTATTTGCTTAGAAGTCAGGGTCAGCAAGACAACCATTATTGGAAGACATTGGAAGATCACATTACCAAAACAAAGTATTCAGAATTTTGAACCACATTGCTCACTTCATCACTGTATGGAAAGAGAATGACTACCGGTAGTCTGATTTGATTTACATTTCTTTAAATATAGCCCAAAAGAATACTGGTACTATTTACATGTTCAGTGAGATGGAGAAAGGGAATGGCCCATCAATCGTAACTGATACCACTTAAATCTATAATGCAGCCTCACAGCTCACTGAACATTGTATAATAAATTGAAACAGGATTTTCCAAAGATTAGAATTTTATACTTAAAATAGTAGGCTTTTGACCACTTCTATTGCAGGTACAGGCCATAGTTCATCCATACTTCAGAGTTGAAGCTGCCAGGAGAGGAATTTAATCTATTTCTTTTTATTAGTATACAAATGTTTTAATTTTCTAATTATACCTCAGATCAAAACCTGTTTTGCTTTAAAAAGTGATTTGAAGAAAGACACTCGCAACCAATTTCAACCAAACTACCCGGTAGTAAATGGAGCTTCAAATTTAGATTGCATGTAAATGTCACAGATATTAAATATTTGAAGGAAATATGCATTTCTGAAACAATCCACCCTGTTTAGAAAGTTGGTTTTTGTTAATATCACTTATGAGAATATAAACTATCCTTTTTTATTCTGTAATACGTGTAGACCTATTTCTCTATGCAATGATACCCAATTGATTGTGGTGCTATTATTGAGAGTTATCATTTTGAGAGTTTCACCAGTTCTTTTGGATAACAAGACATCTGTTTAGGTGCAGAAATCTACAATCACTATGGAAATTAAGGACAAAGAAAGCGGACAAAATATACAGTTCCTCATTCTACCCTCAACAATTGCTATATATGGTAGACAAAGGAACATCCCTTCACTGCTATTATGTAAAAATGTGTAGAACAAAATGCATGTGACACCCGTTCTACAGATTTTTACATAATAGCAGTGAAAGGATGTTCCTTTGTCTACCATAGCAATTGTTGAGGGTAGAATGAGGAAATGTATATTTTGTCCGCTTTCTTTGTCCGTCATGTTCATTGTGAATTTCATTAATGTACATGTATGTATTTTAGAATCAACATTAATATTAAGAGTCACTATTTGTTTTGCAACATTGTCACTTACATGTATCATGTTTCCCATTCAGCAGTATACTGCACATATCAAAGTTACAAAATCCATATTATTTAGGCACCAATGTAAACAGAAATTCATTGGTTAAAGAATGTTATGCAATGCTATGCAAATGATGAATTAACAAACAACAAACTTTTAAAAGTACTCATACAATCATGTTGACAGAAAATTAAAATTAAAATTGCAGAATAGGCAAGGTCCTGAAGTTGGATGTCTTTTGATATTCTTGTCTACTGAAAATAAAGCTACAGGTATTTAAATTCTGTAATACAGCTTTTTGACAAAGCTTTCACAATAAGAGATAACATCATTTCCTACACTGCAAGACATAAACAATAAGGTGTCTTCATTTTTGTTGCCATGCATTAACAAATTGTGTTATGTTTTGAGCCTGAACTCATATCACAGAATGTTTGTTGTATGATTGCTAAATATTGGTATTTTTATACACTCTACATGTAAAATGGATATTCATTATTCAACATTTGAAAAGTTCTTTAATACAATAATATCTCTAGGGTTGATAAAACGTTACACTTCTATTCAACATTAACCACAAAAACATTTTTAGCTGTTGGGTGAAATATTTGCTCACTGTGTTAAAAAAATTTCTACTAAGAGTTGTTCAGTAATTGAAATTATGAAAATAATACAGGTAATCACTATTCATTCCATATTGTTGTTAACCAATTGACCTAGCCAATGACTTTGACTCACTCCATATTTAAGAACATCATTACAATTTTTAAATATTGACTTTTGGATGATGAATGAAGTTTATAATGATGAATTTCATGGCTGTTTGATGAACAACACATCAGCAACAACATCAAAATATAGAGTTGTTATATTCAGTGTACAGCTGCATGCTTCTGCTGCAAAGTATCAATAATGTTGTTGGATCATATAATATACCAACCTTTATAACAAGTTGAATCCGTAAATAAAGAAAGATCAGAGAAAAAATTGGTGAGAGTTTAAAAGAAAAAAAAAAAAAGGAAAGTTCAAAGAAATTGATTTAAAACAAGAAGAACAAAATTTTTAGAAAGTTGTAATCACTTAACATTCACAACCAGCAATGTACAATACCCTGTAAGTCATTCTACTGGGACATAATTGTAAATCTCCATTCGTTTCACATTTTTAAACAAAGTTTACAGTATACCAGTCCCTTTTCTCTCAGAGCTGTACTAAAAATATAGTCAGAGAGCTCAATAGGTCCTCCAAAAATGAAGAGGTTCTATCATAGTCATATTACATGTGCAAGTGTTGAATGATATTGGTCCAACATTACATCACTATACATGCCCAATCATCAATTCAAAAATTTGAAATTCATATACAGACTACAAATTTCAAACATTAAAACCTTACTTATTACTTGTCTGAGTTTGTTCAAACTTTCACCAGCCTGCTTCTAAATTTTTTCTGTTTCCTTCAGAGCATCTTACTTTTAGGGTTACATTTCCCATAAAAAAAACTATTACTATCAATACTTGCTAATGGCTCTCATTACCTTTAATATCTTTACTAATTAGATAAAAAAGGGTCACAAAATAAGCATTAAAATTGTAACTTCAAATACGGTACTCTTTTGGTGTTGAATAACTTGAACACCAAGTGTCATGTGATGGTTTAAAGGCTTTAACCTTTTTACCAGGCAAGTCTTCAATAATATTCCAATTACCGGTATTTATACAATATCTTTTATTGTCATTAAATTGTTTCTGGAATTAGTGCTGTGAGTTTAGTGTGTAATTTCCATTCAGTGCACACAGCCAGTTTATCTTTGCGTGTACGCAGTTATGACATTTACCAAAAACAAAAGCAGTATTTCAGCTAGGTACATTTGTACATGTATAGTATGTTGTACAGTACATTTAAGACCAGCAATCCAGCGCGCATTCACAACAACCATTTTCTCTGTAAAGTTGTTACAGTAGTAACAGTACTGCACACAAAATCATCATGCTCATGGAATAGTCAGACCGCAATGATTGACATATTAGCGAGTTTTCGCTCAGCAACATACAGACCTTCGCGGACGCAGAGCACTCAGGTTTACGGCCGTCGCATACAGACTGCCCTCAATACAATATGTGGTTTTGCTTTTCGGTGAATGCGTACGTATTTCTACGGAGGTATTGCATTTGCAATGCCATTAGGCAATTTTTGTAATGTAACCAAATTTAATGCAAACGTCTTTGTGAAGTGCCTCGATACAAAATATTTCTTTCACCTGATAAGGATAATAGTATTTCAATAGACAGAATACAAACTGCATACATTAGTTGTTGCCAGTTCGACAAACATTAGGGGTATTTCGCAAGCTAATTGCGGACAGAGAATCTGCGGTTCGTGTGCAAAATCAAGAAGCTACTATAGTAACAGCAGGGTGATCGCTGAGGTACTGAAATCAAGAACGGGTTTTGGCCAAATCTATGGGCGTTCTCAATGACGCCCCAAGTGAATAAACAGCCAATCAGCGAGCTTGTACCAAAGATGGTTATGAGAATTTTGTCGTCTAATAACGAAGGATGACGAATTTTAACGGGCGGATCTAGCTTCTTTTCTATGGCGTGGGCGGGCGGGGTTGACATTTGAAAAATCGCACCAACCAATATTTTGCTTAGTGGGGGGTAGAAGGAGGGAGCACTAAAATTTGTTTTCAATTTGAAAAAAGTGCCAACCAATATTTCGGGGGGGGGGGGAGGTAGAAAGCACCTTGGCCAGCCAAAGGGGGGATTTAAACCTCCTAACCCCCCTAGATCCGCCCCTGGCACAAAGGACTCTTCGGTGAATTTTGTTTCTTCCGATTATTGTTTCTGAACAGTAACAACATGAATATGGATATGAATTGTTTTAAAACTTGATGATAAATTATTGTTGAAATTTGATAAAAAGCCGTTTTGTGGCTTGGTTGAGACAAGTTGTGCTAGTCGTGTAGTCCCGTCTGTACTGTATTGCGTTGAAGGGAACAGGCCATTTTCGTAATATAATCAAATTTAATACATACTGTACGTCTTTGTGAAGTTCCTCAATACAAATTATTTCATTCACCTGTCTAGGATTCGCAATAGTCAGAATGCAAACTGCATGTATTAAGTGTGGCAACAACTAATGTATGCAGATTGGATTCTGTCTATTTAAATACTATTATTATCAGGTGAATGAAATGGTTTGTATCGAGGCACTTGATTCACTTGGGGCGTCATTGAGAACGCCCGTAGATTTGGCCAAAACCCGTTCTAGATTTCAGGGCCTCAGTGGTCATCCAACTGTTACTATAGTATCTTCTCGATTTTGCACACGAACCGCAGATTCTAATTCCGCAATGAGTTTGAAAAAAATTGCCTATTATTATTACCATGACGGCAAGAGAAAAGACTCAATGGCATTGGAAAAGTTGTAACTGTACAGGTGTAGTAACCATACTGCACACAAAACCATTGCGCTCGCTGGAAAGTTAGATCACAATGATTGGCATTGTTTGCATGATGACAAGAGAAGAGACTCAACGGCATTGAATCAAAATCGTACAGTGTATGGAAATGATTATTCAAGGAAGTAGCAGTGGAACTTAAACTTTATTTTTAGACTGATGACATTTTTGTGAAATATTGACTTCAGACTCTTATAATGCTGAAAAACAGGTGATTATTTGTTCTTCGTTTATCTGTTGTGTAGTGGTGGTTCGTGCCTATACACAGTCGCAGCACTATTCTGGATAATAATTTAGTCTGGTTCTGCATAATAATTTATCAAATATCTTCTACACATTCTTACTTTTTTAAAATTATCTTCAGAAGCATTCATAGAATTCATTGCGTATCAACTATCAACCAAACTACATGTACAGTAACTCAAATGTCATCCAAGAATGGTGGTGTTGTTGTATTTTACAGCTATTTTCAGTTCATTCCTTTTTCTTTTCAGGAGATTTTTGTACATTGTACAGTACATCAACCTTTAGGGCCAATTAAGTGTCATCATTGATTTGACGGTATTGAAGGACTCAGATGGAGGAGTTATTATGTGGTTACTTAATTGGAAAATTGGAAGTGATCAGTTGCATCACAATAAAGAATACCAGGAGTTATACTGGCACATACATGTACATGTACATCATTACATATTAGTAAAGATTTGTTCAATCAGAGATGCAGTCTTGTTTAATAGTTACCCTGGTATAGAAAATGTGAGTAACTCATACCAACAAAATCATTACCACTATTTGGCATACATGTACATGTACATGTACAAATATAAATATGGTCAATGTTAACATTAATCCTTATATACCGGTAATCATCTAGTGTATAAGTAAATGTTTGCATGTTTGATTTGGGTTTCTGAATATTTAACTACTATCAGCTTGCCAATTTGATTATTTCAGTAAAAAGAGATTCAATATCATCTGACTTGAGGAGGCGCAATAGCTCAGTCGGTAGAGCAGTGGTCTCGTAATCCGGTGACCCGGGTTTTAAACCAAGGCGATGTGCTAGTTTGGTAAGGCATTAATCCTCACTACCAGGTTCCTCGGAGAGGACCTAAATCCGTCGGCCGTCTGGTTGCTTACTTACAAACATTTATGCATTCTTAGCAGTCAGATAAAATAACCATCACATTGACCGAGTCATGATGTCATCTCTAACAGTAATGTCAAGAGAATCTGAAATACCGTAAACATGGCATAGTGTAACCTTGTTTATTGAACAATAATGAAGTACTTTCATGAATCCATGTTTCAGAGAAAGCTAGAGAATGAAACCTCAAATACTACCAATATATTCACCAATCTCATTAATTTCTATGGAGGTTCCTTGAGTGAAATAAGGTTATACATGTATGTTAATTTGTCCTAATTAGGAATTAAAAACATCTAAATTAGTAATACAAAATGTACGTTTTCTGCATGCAACAGAAAAACAAAATTAAGTATTCTTTTTTTTATCAATATTTATCCTCAAACACAACTTTTTTGAAAATCCTTGCAGAAATGTGTTTTAAATGACATCCTTGTCTTTCACATTATGATACAATTTAAGTGAAATTTTGTCATCAAATTTTTGGCAAATTTGGGGCTCCCAACACTTTAGAGGGGCTTTAAACTGCAAGGGAAATGTTCACTATGGTTCATTGTACAAGATATGTACCAGCCAAATATGTAGTTGGGGGTATGTATCTAAATTATCCATTGCAGGCAAATGATCAAGATCTTCTTTGCATGAGATTAGCTTTTTTACATTTTTGTTATAATTTATTAAGGGGATGAGTTCAATAACTCATCCTGACTTGTCCTCCCAGTGGTTTAGGATGGGATCTTGTTGCGGATAGCAGACCAGCACTTTTCTTTGATAGGGTCTTCTTGGATTGATTTTTTCCAGTAAGTTTTCTTCCACTCAAAGACCAATGCACTTTGTATACAAGTTGAATTTAGCTGTAATTGGGCAAGATTTTGTCTCTATACGTACGGGTTAGTGAGGGGAGGCTATGCAATGCAGTTTGTGTGTGATCACCCATCTTAACTCGCACAGAAGCTTCAAGAAAAGCATCAGATAAGCTGAAAGTACATGTAAGTCCTTCTATTTCGATGTTCTACAATTAATGTTATTTTCATAGTACCGGTATAAGAAAATTAGATTCATTTTGTTTTCAATCATTTTTTTTCTATATCATTTTGTCTAGATTCTGGAGTAAATCTCTAATTGACCCCCCCCCCCCCCAACCCCCTCCATTGTGCATATGCCAAGGATAACCGTAAATGTGTCGGTGTATGGGGAAGTTTGACAAATGTCAGTTTTATTTCAAAATTCCCCATACCAGACAGTTATTTCTGTCTATTGGCGAGAGAGATGCCAAGGCCAAAGGTCTCAATGACTGCTTTGAGGATGATTGCATCTGTGCCATATTGTTAGCACTTACAATTACATGTACACTGAATTCAGTTCCGTCGTGAGTAATTCTCCTGCTCGTTTGCTTGGAGTGACAAGATTTTGCGTGTATTTGTAGTATCACGTTCTTCAATGGCAGTTTGCATTCTTTCCATTTGTATTTTTTTCATTTGTAGAGGTGTAGATCTATGGACTTATTTTCAGCTTACTGTATCTGTCCAGCTCCAGTTTGTGAAGCTACTGAACTGTGCAGGATGGGTACGGCGCTCATGCACACACAAACTGCATTGCATAACCCAGGGCCGCCAACCCTCCCGCATTTGGAGGGAGTCATATGCCACCACACTCCTTTTCCCGCCGTCCCACCAGCTCGTAGCAGGAGACTCTCGCCAACATGCCCTTCCTCCTGCTCTCCCGCAAGCTCCTGGTTTATGAAAAAACCTCACGCCAGACGTGTAAAATAAACCAGCGTACTTGTATCATATGGATTTTGTTTGCTCATGGGGGGGGGGGGTAGTGGGCACTTCTTACCCTTCCCTGTTGAGCTCCCCACAGCCACACTCAGTCAGCTCTGTATAGAGGCAGTCAGTGAATATGGAGGAGCCTGACGTAGTTATTTATCATGTTTAGATCTAGATCTATAGTATAGGCTACATGTAGCTAAGCCGAGTCTAGGCCTAGGCCTACACTGTAGTAATTAGTAGGTCTAGGTCCTATAGCAGAACAACCATAACCATTGATATCAGACTTTTCAGAGACCAAAGGCAAAGCAAAGGCAAGGCTTTCATCGGTCCAACATCAGGAACATGCAGGCTAGGTTCGCGCTCATCGATTGACGAGTACTTGTACTAAAATGCATTAATTAACTGACTAACGAAGTTATAGTCTCATCTTCTTAGGCCACCGCCGGCAGGCGGCCTGGCAGGCGGCCTGGCGGGCGCAGCCGGGCTCAATTCATTCAACCAATGGTGGTGATTTGGGGCTTTCCCTAGCTCTAGTCTGGATACTGCGTTAGAAGCACACAGTTTCAACTAATGAAGCTATGATAAGATATATATATATTTAATCTACTACTCTTATTGACAATTAAGGAAAAACCAAAACAAACCTTACCTTAAAACATCTCGAAAACACCATTTTAGCGGCTTCTGTGGCGTGGTCTGTCTCTGAGGAGGGCATGGGACGACGGATCGACGATGAACTAATAGTAATAGACTAGTCTAGTTCTAAGCACACGCAGACCGCTATTTGTGAAATTAAGCTGATCAAGTGTGTCTCATGACTCTCATCTCGACTCCAACTGACCGTCGACCCTACGGCTATCCCCAGTGGCATATCTAAGGGTGGGGGGGGGGGGGGGGGAGAGGGGGTCCCTCCCCCCTGGCCAAAAAACTGTTTTCAAATCAAAATGAAGACGGGCGTCCTCCCCTGGGGTGGGCACAAAAAAAAGGGGGTGGGGGTGTTGATTTAAAAAAAAAAAAGCAGTGCTCAATACCCCCCGCCCCCCCTCGTTGCTCGTGTGTCAATCACGGAACTTCCGTGGTGTCCATCAGAAAGATCACATAATGTTGTTGTTTTATAGTTTTTATTGGCGTGTATATTTAGACTGCAATAGTCTTTTCACAAGCTTGACGCAAACATTATTTCCTATAATATTTCATCGTCATTTCTCTCCATCATAAACTTTAATAATGTTATATTCCAATCCAACGTCTATTCTGATTAAGAGTATAGCAATTTAGAACAACAGTCTTAGAAAAACATAAAAATTGACCGGTATAATAATAGGCCCAAATTATCCTATTAAAAAAAAAAAGTTTATGGTAATGTTAAGACTTTGGAACTGTTCCTTAGTCTATTTTAGCAGTGTTGAAACCGTCGATACCCATGTACATGTGGCTGTGTTTTAGATGAATGGTCGAAACTAAAATTTATGCTGAACAAATAAAGCGACCAAATAAATGAAATGTTAAGCTTTGCTTATGATTGCGGTCTCCTGCACTTTTCCAACAGAATAGTTCAGATAATACTTTAAATTTATGATAATATGTTATGGAAGTAATAAGTTTCGTTATTATATGTACATATATTATGTACAAAAAACATTTTGACATTAAGAAATTATTGTTTGTCTATGTTTTATTATACCTTACATGTATTTTATGTTCTTTGTTATTCAGTTATATTTTATTTGGAAAATATGCAGAAATAAAATCAAATAAAAAATATACGAAATAAAACGGGTGATAATAGTGAGATGCGCCTACAATTTCACATTATTTTATTCTGTTCACCCCACGATCCAATTTGATGTCTGAGAAAATTAGACTAACTTCCGGCAACATGGAAAAAAAAAAATCATTACTGCGTATACTATAGTAGGTAGTCTTTAATAATCATCAGGTTACGACGTTACATGGTTGAATGTTGAAACGAGATGTTGTATATGGTCAATTTCTCTCTCTGACAAAATATACTGCCACATCTTTAGACACACGCAAATATTCCTCATGCTCCCTAGGCCCTGCCGAGGGCTAAGTCAATCAGAGATTATTGAGACTTAATATAATATTTAATTATTTCTGTTTTCAAGACTAGTACCATTTATCAATACATGTGTAGGCCATTTCACAATTATATACTTTCCACTTGAATAGCAACAATAAGCATTATCATAATTTAAGACTAACAAAATATATATTATTACATTAGCAAACCAAGGAATTGTTTTTTCCAATAAAAATATCCTTATTCCTGTACATGAACTTCAAATTGGCTACTTGCCTGGTTGCTGCAGAAAGAATAGATACGTATGTGGCTAAACGTCATCATAAAGCTTGGCCTTTTCTAAAAACATACTTATAATTGTACTTTGATGATTGTGATTAAGCAAAGAATCAATAACAATAAATAACAAAAGATTGTTATTGATATGTATATTATCAAACAGTAACGTGTACCAATATCTAAACAAAAATATAAGATTTACATCAAATTGGCCACATTTAACACCCTTCTGTACACATATAATTACGACTCAATGCTATTGATACAATACCTATCACAAGCTGGATATTTTGTAAAAGCAGTACGATATGCATTGTGCAATTATTCCACAATAGCTCAATATGTCATTGAGAACGCGGATCATATCGCCTGATTGATGAGACCCGATTTCCTACTGAATTATGCATGTCCTGACCGCAGCGATTGTGTGTGTGTATATGTGTGTATTTCGGGGTTGCCCAACTAGGCTAGTGTGCAAGCACAGACCCTAATTTGACACTTTATCAAACAAATCATTGTTCCATGAGAGAAGCCTAGTCCAGCTACCTACTGGTACCTACTGGTGGAACCAATATAGGTCAGGAGCAGCTATAGTTGTTGTTGTTGTTTTAGTTTTAAGGGCGTGTGTCATTCAATTATGAATATTTACGCCGAATTCAAGTTTTTTAATAATTTTAAATAATTTTAAATGGAAGCAAAAAAAAGGAGGGGAAACAAAAATCGACACTGTTCAATTTTTCGCATTTTGCGGAGATTCCAGACAGGCTGTCGACATACAATCATTTAACCGCTTTGTGCGTATTTCTGGCCAGCCCGGTTCAGTACATTGCCTATGGTAGTCTTATAGTACAGACTCTCTGTACAGACTCTCTTTTACGACTGACCAGGGTTTGTGCTTGCCGACGACAACTAGGCGGCCAGTCTCGCTCTCACCATGAACCTAATACAATTACGTCATAGTAGCTCTCTCTGATTGGATGACTTTCACCGACTTCCCTTTGGTAGGAATATTCGCCAAACAGTGTTAAACAAAAGAAATTCAGATCACTTGACAAGAGGCCCTCGCTCGCCAGAATTTACGGACTCCAAAAACGCGAGGGCCATCGACAAGAGGCTACATTCATAGCTGAATGGGAAAATATGGCCCAATGGTAAAATGGTTAATTCCCATTCACATCTGGCCCCTGGACTGCACAAAGATAAATTGGCGATTGATTTATTCTAATATTGGCAATTGAGCCCTGTACTAAATGTAAAACCATTATATTTGAAGATCAATCAGTCTACATATCGTACAATCAACTGCTAAGCCTTACATTGCAGTGGTGTATGGGAGGGGGATGGGGATATCATTTGCAAAGGTACAACAGTAAGCGATAAAAAATCCTAACTTTGGGCTGCCTTACTGAATTGCTCGACAATATATAATCCTGAGTGAATAGAAAACCGTTTAGAATGCGAAATACGATCGAAGATCTCCTTTGCAAACTTTTTTCGGTGTAATGCATAGTACATTCGTTTTCGAGGTTTAGCAATAAAAATAGAATAAACAGTAGTCCCTAAACAAAGAAATAAACAACTCGCTCGATTGGTTCTGAAGCCAAATGTTCCAAGAACCCGACAGTTTAATCTTTATTACCCATATAAATAACGTCTATAATCACTCTGAGATTATGCCAATTCAAAATGGATTATCGAACGTCTAGACATAAAGGTCGAATCTTTACTTTATTTTTCCTATTCTTCTTTTACATTTCTAAGCGGTGCATGGGATCTTAATCCTGTTTTTGTGTCTACATGAATCAATGCCCCCATTTAAGCATACTTTGAATCTGGTCACGCTCCGAAAAAGATTCATGGCATAGAATTTTGTTTTTGTTGAAGATCATATATAGAAAGTAGATCATGTGATTTTGTAATCATGCTGTTCATGTTCTTTATGTAGATGTATCGTAGCCGGGTGGCTTGCCACTTGAAATGCAAAAGGTCGTGGGTTCGATCCCTGATAAGGCAATAATATCATTTGGCAGGGAATACATCTACATATTTCACTCCATACCCAAGAGAGTAATCAATTTAGCCCCCCCCCCCCCCACTTTCAAAAACGTTCCACGGGGCCTGCATGTAACATGTAAGGTTGGTGGGGATGCGCATTTTTTCTGCCCTACCCCCCTCCCAATATTTCTGCTCATTACGCCTCTGGTAGGGGGTGTAAGACGACATATTCAAGTTAAATAAATCTGTTACAGTCTATAGAAAATATTGAAATACTGTGCATTGAATAGTATTCAAATATTGACTGCTTTGAGAGGCACGGTTAAAAATATTGCTTAAGCCGATCTCGAAATTGAACTGTGCCCCGAGATGAAGTGGAGGGGCATAGTAAAGTCTCGAAATCACCGATGAGCTATAGGCCTAGTTATAAACTGTAACCCGAATTATAAGCAGTCACTATTTGTTTTATAAACTGCATCCCGAGATTCAATTCTTAAAGGGCAATCCAACCCTTGTAATAAGCTGATTTGTATGAACGCAGAAAAATGACAGAAACAGAATGGCAAAAGTTTGAAACGAATCGGACCAATAGTCAGGAAGAAATGAAGGTTTCAATATGAGATATCTAAGTCTATTCGAATCTCAAATTGGTAGTTTGATTAGTGGATTTTGATTTAAGATGTGGATAAATCTCCTATTTGTCGTGTACAAAAATATCACTAATTTCTGTTTTTTTCTCGTAAGTTCCTTTTCCCTTAAAGGCACTACTCAAAATATATTATAGATAGCATATTATTATAGGTCCTCTAAAAGGAACAGATCCTCCTAAGCCATGAATTTTTGACAAACGGACAGTTCAATCTTTATTACCCATATAAATAACGTCTATAATCACTCTGAGATTATGCCAATACAAAATGGATTATGGAACGTCTAGACATAAAGGTCGAATCTCTACGTTATTTTTCCTATTCTTCTTTTACATTTTGAAGAGTTGCTTGGGATCTTAATCCTGTTTTTTTCTCTACATAAGTCAATGCCCCCATTTAAGCATACTTTGAATCTGGTCACGCTCCGAAAAGATTCATGGCATAGAATTTTTTTTCTGTTGAAGATCATATATAGAAAGTAGATCAAGTGATTTTGTAATCATGCTGTTCATGTTCTTTATGTAGATTTATCGTAGCGGGTGGCTTGCCACTTGAAATGCAAAAGGTCGTGGGTTCGATCCCTGATAAGGCAATAATATCCTTTGGCAGGGAATACATCTACATATTTCACTCCATACCCAAGAGAGTAAACAATTTAGCCCCCCTCCCCCCACTTTCAAAAACGTTCCGCGGGGCCTGCATATAACATGTAAGGTTGGTGGGGATGCGGATTTTTTTCTGCCCTACCCCCCTGCCAATATTTCTGCTCTTTACGCCTCTGGTAGGGGGTGTAAAACGACACATTCAAGTTAAATAAATTTGTTACAGTCTATAGAAAATATTGAAATACTGTGCATTGAATAGTATTCAAATATTGACTGCTTTGAGAGGCACGGTTAAAAATATTGCTTAAGCCGATCTCGAAATTGAACTGTGCCCCTAGATGAAGTGGAGGGGCAAAGTAAAGTCTCGAAATTACCGATGAGCTATATATAGGCCTAGTTATAAACCGTGACCCGAATTATAAGCAGTCACTATTTGTTTTATAAACTGCATCCCGAGATTCAATTCTTAAAGGGCAATCCAACCCTTGTAATAAGTTGATTTGTATGAACGCAGAAAAATGACAGAAACAGAATGGCAAACGTTTGAAACGAATCGGACCAATAGTCAGGAAGTAATGAAGGTTTCAATATGAGATATCTAAGTCTATTTGAATCTCAAAATGGCAGTTTGATTAGTGGATTTTGATGTAAGATGTGGATAAATCTCCTATTTGTCGTGTACAAAAATATCACTAATTTCTGTTTTTTCACGTAAGTTCCTTCTCCCTTAAAGGCACTTCTCAAAATATATTATAGATAGCATATTATTATAGGTCCTCTAAAAGGAACAAATCCTCCTAAGCCATGAATTTTTGACAAACGGACAGTTCAATCTTTATTACCCATATAAATAACGTCAGTATCACTCTAAGATTATGCCATTACAAAATGGATTATGGAACGTTTAGACATAAAGGTCGAATCTCTACGTTATTTTTCCTATCCTTCTTTTACATTTTGAAGAGTTGCTTGGGATCTTAATCCTGTTTTTTTCTCTACATAAATCAATGCCCCCATTTAAGCATACTTTGAATCTGGTCACGCTCCGAAAAAGATTCATGGCATAGAATTTTGTTTTTGTTGAAGATCATATATAGAAAGTAGATCATGTGATTTTGTAATCATGCTGTTCATGTTCTTTATGTAGATGTATCGTAGCCGGGTGGCTTGCCACTTGAAATGCAAAAGGTCGTGGGTTCGATCCCTGATAAGGCAATAATATCATTTGGCAGGGAATACATCTACATATTTCACTCCATACCCAAGAGAGTAATCAATTTAGCCCCCCCCCCCCACTTTCAAAAACGTTCCACGGGGCCTGCATGTTACATGTAAGGTTGGTGGGGATGCGCATTTTTTCTGCCCTACCCCCCTCCCAATATTTCTGCTCATTACGCCTCTGGTAGGGGGTGTAAGACGACATATTCAAGTTAAATAAATCTGTTACAGTCTATAGAAAATATTGAAATACTGTGCATTGAATAGTATTCAAATATTGACTGCTTTGAGAGGCACGGTTAAAAATATTGCTTAAGCCGATCTCGAAATTGAACTGTGCCCCGAGATGAAGTGGAGGGGCATAGTAAAGTCTCGAAATCACCGATGAGCTATAGGCCTAGTTATAAACTGTAACCCGAATTATAAGCAGTCACTATTTGTTTTATAAACTGCATCCCGAGATTCAATTCTTAAAGGGCAATCCAACCCTTGTAATAAGCTGATTTGTATGAACGCAGAAAAATGACAGAAACAGAATGGCAAAAGTTTGAAACGAATCGGACCAATAGTCAGGAAGAAATAAAGGTTTCAATATGAGATATCTAAGTCTATTCGAATCTCAAATTGGTAGTTTGATTAGTGGATTTTGATTTAAGATGTGGATAAATCTCCTATTTGTCGTGTACAAAAATATCACTAATTTCTGTTTTTTTCTCGTAAGTTCCTTTTCCCTTAAAGGCACTACTCAAAATATATTATAGATAGCATATTATTATAGGTCCTCTAAAAGGAACAGATCCTCCTAAGCCATAAATTTTTGACAAACGGACAGTTCAATCTTTATTACCCATATAAATAACGTCTATAATCACTCTGAGATTATGCCAATACAAAATGGATTATGGAACGTCTAGACATAAAGGTCGAATCTCTACGTTATTTTTCCTATTCTTCTTTTACATTTTGAAGAGTTGCTTGGGATCTTAATCCTGTTTTTTTCTCTACATAAGTCAATGCCCCCATTTAAGCATACTTTGAATCTGGTCACGCTCCGAAAAGATTCATGGCATAGAATTTTTTTTCTGTTGAAGATCATATATAGAAAGTAGATCAAGTGATTTTGTAATCATGCTGTTCATGTTCTTTATGTAGATTTATCGTAGCGGGTGGCTTGCCACTTGAAATGCAAAAGGTCGTGGGTTCGATCCCTGATAAGGCAATAATATCCTTTGGCAGGGAATACATCTACATATTTCACTCCATACCCAAGAGAGTAAACAATTTAGCCCCCCTCCCCCCACTTTCAAAAACGTTCCGCGGGGCCTGCATATAACATGTAAGGTTGGTGGGGATGCGGATTTTTTTCTGCCCTACCCCCCTGCCAATATTTCTGCTCTTTACGCCTCTGGTAGGGGGTGTAAAACGACACATTCAAGTTAAATAAATTTGTTACAGTCTATAGAAAATATTGAAATACTGTGCATTGAATAGTATTCAAATATTGACTGCTTTGAGAGGCACGGTTAAAAATATTGCTTAAGCCGATATCGAAATTGAACTGTGCCCCTAGATGAAGTGGAGGGGCAAAGTAAAGTCTCGAAATTACCGATGAGCTATATATAGGCCTAGTTATAAACCGTGACCCGAATTATAAGCAGTCACTATTTGTTTTATAAACTGCATCCCGAGATTCAATTCTTAAAGGGCAATCCAACCCTTGTAATAAGTTGATTTGTATGAACGCAGAAAAATGACAGAAACAGAATGGCAAACGTTTGAAACGAATCGGACCAATAGTCAGGAAGTAATGAAGGTTTCAATATGAGATATCTAAGTCTATTTGAATCTCAAAATGGCAGTTTGATTAGTGGATTTTGATGTAAGATGTGGATAAATCTCCTATTTGTCGTGTACAAAAATATCACTAATTTCTGTTTTTTTCACGTAAGTTCCTTCTCCCTTAAAGGCACTTCTCAAAATATATTATAGATAGCATATTATTATAGGTCCTCTAAAAGGAACAAATCCTCCTAAGCCATGAATTTTTGACAAACGGACAGTTCAATCTTTATTACCCATATAAATAACGTCAGTATCACTCTAAGATTATGCCATTACAAAATGGATTATGGAACGTTTAGACATAAAGGTCGAATCTCTACGTTATTTTTCCTATCCTTCTTTTACATTTTGAAGAGTTGCTTGGGATCTTAATCCTGTTTTTTTCTCTACATAAATCAATGCCCCCATTTAAGCATACTTTGAATCTGGTCACGCTCCGAAAAAGATTCATGGCATAGAATTTTGTTTTTGTTGAAGATCATATATAGAAAGTAGATCATGTGATTTTGTAATCATGCTGTTCATGTTCTTTATGTAGATGTATCGTAGCCGGGTGGCTTGCCACTTGAAATGCAAAAGGTCGTGGGTTCGATCCCTGATAAGGCAATAATATCATTTGGCAGGGAATACATCTACATATTTCACTCCATACCCAAGAGAGTAATCAATTTAGCCCCCCCCCCCCCCCCACTTTCAAAAACGTTCCACGGGGCCTGCATGTTACATGTAAGGTTGGTGGGGATGCGCATTTTTTCTGCCCTACCCCCTCCCAATATTTCTGCTCATTACGCCTCTGGTAGGGGGTGTAAGACGACATATTCAAGTTAAATAAATCTGTTACAGTCTATAGAAAATATTGAAATACTGTGCATTGAATAGTATTCAAATATTGACTGCTTTGAGAGGCACGGTTAAAAATATTGCTTAAGCCGATCTCGAAATTGAACTGTGCCCCGAGATGAAGTGGAGGGGCATAGTAAAGTCTCGAAATCACCGATGAGCTATAGGCCTAGTTATAAACTGTAACCCGAATTATAAGCAGTCACTATTTGTTTTATAAACTGCATCCCGAGATTCAATTCTTAAAGGGCAATCCAACCCTTGTAATAAGCTGATTTGTATGAACGCAGAAAAATGACAGAAACAGAATGGCAAAAGTTTGAAACGAATCGGACCAATAGTCAGGAAGAAATAAAGGTTTCAATATGAGATATCTAAGTCTATTCGAATCTCAAATTGGTAGTTTGATTAGTGGATTTTGATTTAAGATGTGGATAAATCTCCTATTTGTCGTGTACAAAAATATCACTAATTTCTGTTTTTTTCTCGTAAGTTCCTTTTCCCTTAAAGGCACTACTCAAAATATATTATAGATAGCATATTATTATAGGTCCTCTAAAAGGAACAGATCCTCCTAAGCCATGAATTTTTGACAAACGGACAGTTCAATCTTTATTACCCATATAAATAACGTCTTTAATCACTCTGAGATTATGCCAATACAAAATGGATTATGGAACGTCTAGACATAAAGGTCGAATCTCTACGTTATTTTTCCTATTCTTCTTTTACATTTTGAAGAGTTGCTTGGGATCTTAATCCTGTTTTTTTCTCTACATAAGTCAATGCCCCCATTTAAGCATACTTTGAATCTGGTCACGCTCCGAAAAGATTCATGGCATAGAATTTTTTTTCTGTTGAAGATCATATATAGAAAGTAGATCATGTGATTTTGTAATCATGCTGTTCATGTTCTTTATGTAGATTTATCGTAGCGGGTGGCTTGCCACTTGAAATGCAAAAGGTCGTGGGTTCGATCCCTGATAAGGCAATAATATCCTTTGGCAGGGAATACATCTACATATTTCACTCCATACCCAAGAGAGTAAACAATTTAGCCCCCCCCCCCCACTTTCAAAAACGTTCCGCGGGGCCTGCATATAACATGTAAGGTTGGTGGGGATGCGGATTTTTTTCTGCCCTACCCCCCTCCCAATATTGCTGCTCTTTACGCCTCTGGTAGGGGGTGTAAAACGACACATTCAAGTTAAATAAATTTGTTACAGTCTATAGAAAATATTGAAATACTGTGCATTGAATAGTATTCAAATATTGACTGCTTTGAGAGGCACGGTTAAAAATATTGCTTAAGCCGATCTCGAAATTGAACTGTGCCCCTAGATGAAGTGGAGGGGCAAAGTAAAGTCTCGAAATCACCGATGAGCTATAGGCCTAGTTATAAACCGTGACCCGAATTATAAGCAGTCAATATTTGTTTTATAAACTGCATCCCGAGATTCAATTCTTAAAGGGCAATCCAACCCTTGTAATAAGTTGATTTGTATGAACGCAGAAAAATGACAGAAACAGAATGGCAAACGTTTGAAACGAATCGGACCAATAGTCGGGAAGTAATGAAGGTTTCAATATGAGATATCTAAGTCTATTTGAATCTCAAAATGGTAGTTTGATTAGTGGATTTTGATGTAAGATGTGGATAAATCTCCTATTTGTCGTGTACAAAAATATCACTAATTTCTGTTTTTTCACGTAAGTTCCTTCTCCCTTAAAGGCACTTCTCAAAATATATTATAGATAGCATATTATTATAGGTCCTCTAAAAGGAACAAATCCTCCTAAGCCATGAATTTTTGACAAACGGACAGTTCAATCTTTATTACCCATATAAATAACGTCTATAATCACTCTGAGATTATGCCATTACAAAATGGATTATGGAACGTTTAGACATAAAGGTCGAATCTCTACGTTATTTTTTCTATCCTTCTTTTACATTTTGAAGAGTTGCTTGGGATCTTAATCCTGTTTTTTTCTCTACATAAATCAATGCCCCCATTTAAGCATACTTTGAATCTGGTCACGCTCCAAAAAGATTCATGGCATAGAATTTTTTTTCTGTTGAAGATCATATATAGAAAGTAGATCATGTGATTTTGTAATCATGCTGTTCATGTTTTTTATGTAGATGTATCGTAGCCGGGTGGCTTGCCACTTGAAATGCAAAAGGTCGTGGGTTCGATGCCTGATAAGGCAATAATATCATTTGGCAGGGAATACATCTAAATATTTCACTCCATACCCAAGAGAGTAAATAATTTAGCCCCCCCCCCCCCACTTCCAAAAACGTTCCGCGGGGCCTGCATGTAACATGTCAGTGTGGTGGGGATGCGCATTTTTTTCTGCCCTACCCCCTCCCAACATTTTTGCTCATTACGCCATTGGGAGGGGGTGTGAGACGACATATTCAAGTTAAATAAATCTGTTACAGTCTATAGAAAATATTGAAATACTGTGCATTGAATAGTATTCAAATATTGACTGCTTTGAGAGGCACGGTTAAAAATATTGCTTAAGCCGATCTCGAAATTGAACTGTGCCCCGAGATGAAGTGGAGGGGCATAGTAAAGTCTCGAAATCACCGATGAGCTATAGGCCTAGTTATAAACTGTAACCCGAATTATAAGCAGTCACTATTTGTTTTATAAACTGCATCCCGAGATTCAATTCTTAAAGGGCAATCCAACCCTTGTAATAAGCTGATTTGTATGAACGCAGAAAAATGACAGAAACAGAATGGCAAAAGTTTGAAACGAATCGGACCAATAGTCAGGAAGTAATGAAGGTTTCAATATGAGATATCTAAGTCTATTCCAATCTCAAATTGGTAGTTTGATTAGTGGATTTTGATTTAAGATGTGGATAAATCTCCTATTTGTCGTGTACAAAAATATCACTAATTTCTGTTTTTTCTCGTAAGTTCCTTCTCCCTTAAAGGGACTATGTCTCATTTGTAGGCCCAAAAAATGAAAAAGTTAAATTCCAACTGCATTTGAAAGATAATACTAATTTAGAACTTCCCTAAAAATAGTGGGGCTTGAAAATGTCTTCAAGTGGGAAAATAACGACTATTAGTTGTAAAATCGACTTTAGGGCTATAGAGCCCAAAAGTAATAGTCTTGATTTTCAGACAATTGTACCGAATTGTCATACGTTTTATGCTGTGCAAAGATTCAATCAGTTTAATCTTGGCCATCACAAAAAGTGGGTTATTGATGTAAACAAATACTCATGTACCCTTTACAACTCTTTTCATGTATGTTATTACCAAAGAAGAAAAAAAGCCAGTCAGTCACTCAATAGTGTCTGACAGTGAAGTCTAGCAAGTAAACAGTTTTCCTTGCATAATTTGAATATGAGGACACTGCTAACGTTTAAATTTCAGAGATAGGACATACATGACATATTCATAATTCCTGCAAAGTTCTACAGCATTTGAGGTTGGCTGCAAAAGGGACATAGTACCTTTAAAGGCATTACTCAAAATATATTATAGATAGCATATTATTATAGGTCCTCTAAAAGGAACAGATCCTCCTAAGCCATGAATTTTTGACAAACGGACAGTTCAATCTTTATTACCCATATAAATAACGTCTATAATCACTCTGAGATTATGCCAATACAAAATGGATTATGGAACGTCTAGACATAAAGGTCGAATCTCTACGTTATTTTTCCTATTCTTCTTTTACATTTTGAAGAGTTGCTTGGGATCTTAATCCTGTTTTTTTTCTCTACATAAATCAATGCCCCCATTTAAGCATACTTTGAATCTGGTCACGCTCCGAAAAGATTCATGGCATAGAATTTTTGTTCTGTTGAAGATCATATATAGAAAGTAGATCATGTGATTTTGTAATCATGCTGTTCATGTTCTTTATGTAGATGTATCGTAGCCGGGTGGCTTGCCACTTGAAATGCAAAAGGTCGTGGGTTCGATCCCTGATAAGGCAACAATATTCTTTGGCAGGGAATACATCTACATATTTCACTCCACACCCAAGAGAGTAAACAATTTAGCCCCCCTCCCCCCCCCCCACTTTAAAAAACGTTCCGCGGGGCCTGCATGTATCATGTTAGTGTGGTGGGGGTGCGCATTTTTTCTGCCCTACCCCCTCCCAATATTTCTGCTCATTACGCCTCTGGTAGGGGGTGTAAGACGAGACATTCAAGTTAAATAAATTTGTTACAGTCTATAGAAAATATTGAAATACTGTGCATTGAATAGTATTCAAATATTGACTGCTTTGAAAGGCACGGTTAAAAATATTGCTTAAGCCGATCTCGAAATTGAACTGTGCCCCGAGATGAAGTGGAGGGGCATAGTAAAGTCTCGAAATCACCGATGAGCTATAGGCCTAGTTATAAACTGTGACCCGAATTACAAGCAGTCAATATTTGTTTTATAAACTGCATCCCGAGATTCAATTCTTAAAGGGCAATCCAACCCTTGTAATAAGTTGATTTGTATGAACGCAGAAAAATGACAGAAACAGAATAGCAAATGTTTGAAACGAATCGGACCAATAGTCAGGAAGTAATGAAGGTTTCAATATGAGATATCTAAGTCTATTCGAATCTCAAATTGGTAGTTTGATTAGTGGATTTTGATGTAAGATGTGGATAAATCTCCTATTTGTCGTGTACAAAAATATCACTTATTTCTGTTTTTTTCACGTAAGTTCCTTCTCCCTTAAGGCACTTCTCAAAATATATTATAGATAGCATATTATTATAGGTCCTCTAAAAGGAACAGATCCTCCTAAGCCATGCATTTTTGAAAAACGGACAGTTCAATCTTTATTACCCATATAAATAACGTCTATAATCACTCTGAGATTATGCCAATACAAAATGGATTATGGAACGTCTAGACATAAAGGTCGAATCTCTACGTTATTTTTCCTATTCTTCTTTTACATTTCGAATAGTTGCTTGGGATCTTAATCCTGTTTTTTTCTCTACATAAATCAATGCCCCCATTTAAGCATACTTTGAATCTGGTCACGCTCCGAAAAGATTCATGGCATAGAATTTTTTTTCTGTTGAAGAACATATATAGAAAGTAGATCATGTGATTTTGTAATCATGCTGTTCATGTTCTTTATGTAGATGTATCGTAGCCGGGTGGCTTGTCACTTGAAATGCAAAAGGTCGTGGGTTCGATCCCTGATAAGGCAACAATATCCTTTGGCAGGGAATACATCTACATATTTCACTCCACACCCAAGAGAGTAAACAATTTAGCCCCCCTCCCCCCCCCCCCCCCCACTTTCAAAAACGTTCCGCGGGGCCTGCATGTATCATGTTAGTGTTGTGGGGGTGCGCATTGTTTCTGCCCTACCCCCCCCCCCCTCCCAACATTTTTGCTGATTACGCCTTTGGGAGGGGGGAGGTGTGAGACGACACATTTAATTAAATATATCTGTTACAGTCTATAGAAAATATTGAAATACTGTGCATTGAATAGTATTCAAATATTGACTGCTTTGAGAGGCACGGTTAAAAATATTGCTTAAGCCGATCTCGAAATTAAACTGTGCCCCGAGTTTTTTTAATTTTTAAAGTAGATTTAGAGATACTGTCCTTGGTTAAAACAGAATTAAAAAGAAACTTTTTTAGCTATTGGCTTATCGCTAGTCCGTTCTATTTGTTCAAATTGAAGGAAAAAAATGAATGATGAATGAAAAATTCACAAGCGTATGGCTTTCATGTTGGCCTTTGCATTTCTAAACAACTTTTCTCTTGTTCTTGTCTTATATTGTTCATTATTGTTCAATTAAAACAAATCGTTATGGAAAGTTTCAAGTAATTGCTAGTTCTTTAATATACAAATCTTGTACTTGTATTTGTTTGTAAATTTGTTAACTGATTATCAATCATGCCCTGTCCATGTCAACACAATTTGTTAATTCATTTTACATTCTAGCAATAATCTAGCATATAAGGGACCTCAAGAGAAGTTTGGTGTGACGTTTAGAGGGGCATACTCTAGTTAAACTTTTGTCCTAGTTCAGATGTTCAGATGGTCATTTATGTTATACTGGAAAAGTGAGCCACGTTGAAGAAAAAAAGTTGTTTGAATATGATGGATAAAACCACCTGTTCTGTAATTAGGGCATGTTATAATGTTACAATGATGACGAAACTAAAATGTCCATAAAGGTGGTATGGGAGGAGGCCGATATACTTTAAGTGACTTAAGTGACTACCGTATATATTATTCGTATCAGGACAATTACCCCCTGGGCAATCACCCCCCGGAAAAATTCCCCAAGGACAATTACCCCCTGGAAATTTATCCCCCGGAGGATTACCCCCTGAGGACAATTAACCCCCAAGGACAATTACCCCCCGGAAAATTCCCCCCGGAGAATTACTCCCCGAGGACAATTACCCCCAAAGGACAATTACCCCCGGAAATTACCCCCCGGAAAATTACCCCCGAGGACAACTACCCCCCGAGAATAATTACCCCCCGAAGACAACTACCCCCGAGGACAATTACTCCCCGAGGACAACTACCCGCCGAGGACAATTACCCTTCTAGGATAACTACCCCCCTCCCCGAGGACAAATACCCCCGAGGACAACTACCCACCCCCGAGGACAATTACCCCCCCTTCGAAACACAATTACCCCCGAGGACAAAAACACCCAGGGAATTTGCAACACTAGGGCGTTAAATGCGAACTCCTCTTGAAATTGCTATTTCTTTTTTTAATTTATTTATGACGGAATAGATTTGTTTCGTACAGGGGTTGTGTATAAACATATTTTCAATAATCATATTTAATTATATTGTATGTGAATGTATGAGAGAAAATTTGATAAGGAAGAATACAGATTTCTTAAGTGTTCTAGTACAGTGCAAATAGACGGGAAGCTCATTGGGTTTGCACCTTCAACAAATCATAATTTCCTAATTTTCAATTGGTGACACTTCTTCAAACTCTAGGCCATATAAAAGCTAAAAACATCAACTACCTCCATTCCATCCTTGTTAAGTTTGACCTAATATGCCACGTGTATTGAATCAAATTCAGTTGCCAGAAGACGCATGTATCAAATCAAAGTACGGAATTTACATTTCTTAGAAATTTAACAATACATTGCGCGCAGATGAGTACACGTTACAGCCAGTCTCCCCAAAATGGCACAACAAAGAAATTATGATGTAAGATTTCATTATTTATGCATCCTCTGTAACTTTTCTAAACAGCTGATCGTACATTTGTCTTTGTAGGTATAAATGGGCCCTCATCCATGATCATGATCTACATTCGGCGGCGAGGTGCCCGCATACAGTATCTTAAATCTTTTCTAATGTGTTGATTACAACATTATGTTTTACCATTTTGAACATGTCTTGTCCTTTTTTTTTTCTTCCTCGTTCAATAAATCAAGAAACAGATGTGCCCATACGTGTGTACATAGCACTTGACGAGTGCCAGAGTGATGCAAAATAAATAGTTTTCATTTACGCGCTGAAAAATTCCCTAAAACTTACATTCTTCGTAAAAACAGCAACCACACTGATGTTGCATACATTATAGTTCAAGGAAAATGTGTAGTAATGAGGAAGATCACGCGCAAGTATTTGAACAAAATAATGTGGGTTCATGCACGGGCTTGTTTGGGCTCGTAGCCTTCACAACATCTCTCAATGTGTCAGATCATATTTTGCTATTGAATCCTAATTGCCCTCGAGGGAGGGGGGGGGGGGGGGGTACTTGTCCTCGGGGGTACATTTGTTATCCTCGGGGCGGGTAATTGTCCTCAGGGGGTAATTGTCCTCGGGGGGGGGTATTTGTCCCCAGGGGGTAATTTTCCGGGGGGTAGTTTACAGGGGGGTAATTGTCCTTGGGGTAATTCTCCGGGGGGTAATTTTCCGGGGTAATTGTCCTTGGGGGTAGTTTTCCGGGGGTAATTTTCCGAGGGGTGATTGCCCAGGGGGTAATTGTTCTGAAACCTTTATTATTATATAAATTTATTGGTAGTTACTAGTTGGGGGGGGGGGTATTGATTGATATATTCATTCAATGGCAGACCCAGGGAAAATGCGGGGTCACAACTTGTATCGATACTTTACACGATCTTTCTGCTCCCCCACCCCCCCCCCCCCCCCCCCCCTCCCCCCAAGCAAAGTTTTCAACAAATCGTTTACTGAAGTCAACAGTCAACAGAAATACTACACCCAATACATTTTGGAGTTCAATATTCTTGTATATAACATTACAATGAATAACATGTGCACTTTAATATTGGATCTACTTTTCTCTCATTATCCCATTTATCATCTCGGTCTTGTTTATGGCTGTGAGCAAATTTTTGTAGAAATGTGGCACTTGTTATCATGGGCGTAGATCTGTAATTGATACCTATTGTTCAGGGGGGAAAGATCTATTCATTCATCCCCCCTGAACAATAGGTATAACGTAAGGATTGACGCCCATGCTTGTTAATGATAAAAAGTTTTATAATAACAGGGTCCAGGTACCTAATCTTAGAGCCAGTTTTGTTACAGCCACCACGGTCGACTGGTTAACGAGAAAGGGGTAAAGATTTCGAATTCCTTCAAATCTCTGAAGGAGAGGTTTTTTTGGTTATCATGTCTCTATAAAAACGCATCTCCTTCGAGAATTATCAACACTTTTCATCGATACATCCTACCCGAGGGTTCTGGATGAATCGAGCTACGATGGAAGGCTACGCTATACTTTCGCTTCTTCTCTGCCTCAGTGTGGCAAGCTCCATCTCTAATAATGGTAAGGTATACATTTCTTTCATTCAATTTTCATTCATCCATCTACTGCCAAAATTTTAGATACGTTTCATTTCAGCATGACAATAACTATACAATTTGGGGCCAGCTGCGAAAGCTGGTCAAGTTTTGTCCCATTTAAAACTCAATGATCTATTGCATTAAATCAATCATTAAGAATCATTAGTAATAATCATAGAAATTACGAGGAATAATTTTGGGGTTTGCACTATAAACCAAGACAATTTAGAATGAAGTTTGAGATTTTTGAAACGCTGCTATTACGACTATTAATATTATCGATTATTTAGGAGCGCTAAAAGTAAAAGTACCATAGCTCTTACAAAATCACAAAATTCGAAGAGAAACTAAATTCATACGAAATCAACTAACATACAATTACAATACAGTTAAGTGATTGCACTCTCTTTTGGACTTGAGTAAAATGTTGCGTGTCGTTTTGTTTCCGAAGGTAAATAATAACGCACCCCGGATAGGACCCCGGATAGACAGGACTTGTACAAATTACCCCAAAATATCCACAGATCTCTTACAACATGGAGACGTTACACTTTTCATTGCATTTCAGAATAATCACTGCCAAAGTAATGGAAGTGCTTTATGAATACCTTTTCTTTGCCCTCTTGAAAATAATGATCTACCTGTGCATCGTAGTATGTACCGCCGATTCGTTTTTCGTGATTCTGGACGTT
Source organism: Strongylocentrotus purpuratus (assembly GCF_000002235.5). NCBI lineage: Eukaryota > Metazoa > Echinodermata > Echinoidea > Camarodonta > Strongylocentrotidae > Strongylocentrotus > Strongylocentrotus purpuratus. Next base: position 11,421,355 of record NW_022145602.1, on the reverse strand, counting down.
CGTAATTCTAAAGGTTTGTTACTCCAAAAGCCATGGATAAATAACGACATAATAAATAAAATAGGGAAAAGAAATAAAACGAAAACCCGTGCTAAATTTTCAAAATCAGACGAAGACTGGAAATCGTATCGAAAACTGAGAAATAGTGTGACCGATATGATAAGAAAGGCAAAAATGTCATCTCTGAAAGTATTTTAAATAACAAGGGAAATTGTGCTGCAATGTGGAAATCTTAACGATGTATCTGCCAAATAAAAAGAATATGAAAGTGATTCAAAAGTTGTTCGTAAATGGTGAAGATATTTTTGGATTTAAGAAAATTGCTACTCGCTTAAAGATAAACTTTAGTACTAGTAATGCGATTGCATTGTGAAAGAAAAGGTGTGGAAAGGATCAGAAACAGTTGATCATGTACAGGGGCGTACGCAGGATTTTTTCAAGGGGGGGGGGGGGGGGAGGGGGTTTAAAATCGGGCCCAAAATATTTTGCTCCCGAAAAATTTAAAAACGCGCCGGCCGAAAAAAGTCGCTCAGTGCGGGGGGGGGGGGGGGGGGGGGGGTAAGCGGACACTTATTTTTTTGTCTCAAAATTTGAAAATTTGGCATTTGGGGGGGGGGGGGGGGGTAAGCGGACACTTTTTTTTTTTTTTGGTCTCGAAATTTGAAAATTTGGCATTTTTCTTCGTTGGGGGGGGGGGGGGGTAAGGTCACATTTTTTAGGTTAGGCGTGGGCATATTTTTTTTTTTTTTTTTTTTTTTTTTTTTTTATAATAAAAAAAATAAAATAAAAAATAAATCCACATTTTTTAGGTTAGGCGTGGGCATATTTTTTTTATTTTTTATTTTATTTTTTTTATAATAAAAAATATAAAATAAAAAATAAATCCAAAGGGGGGGGGGGGGTTCGGTTCGTTTAGGGGGGTTAAAATACGCAAAGGGGGGATTCGAACCCCCAACCCCCCCCCCCCCCCCCCCCCCCCCCCCCCCCCCCCCCCCCCTGCGTACGCCCCTGATCATGTAGCATGTAAGTATTGGTGTGCACTGCAAGGTTCTGGAGTCATCAAAATCATAATAAATTGGACCGAGTCTTGGTAAAGTAACAAGCACTGTACACATAAAGCTATATATGGGACAAAACACATGGTGTCGGGGGTGGTATTACCTTGATTTCCTTGTCTTTCTATGCTCATTACTCAGCCAGTATACATTTTCTTCCAAAATTGTTTGGCACATGTCATTTATTTGTAATCTTGAACATTCAGTGTAAGTTTCGTTTGATTCTGTGAGAATTAATTTTCTTTTTTTTAACCAGAACTCAAGTTTATCTTTAAATAATACTTTTTTGACATGGCAGCAAATCGTAAACAAAAGTTTACATTTGGTGATGATTTAGAGCAATATCTGACCAAAGTACCACTTTCAGTTTTAAACCGATTTCCTGTCAAGATGTTAAGAAACGTTTAAATAAAATTGCAAGAAATAAGGCCACTGGCCTGGATCAAATTCCAGCCGGTGTAATGAAAGATGCTATAGACTAAATTGTGCCATTGACGCATATTGTCAATATTTCTCTAGTGTACTGGTAAAATTGGTCATTGAGGAGGAGCGCCTTACAAGCGACCGCTTTTATGTGCTCTCTTGTTTTCTGTGAATGTTTGTGTCTTTTTGTGATCTTCTCGATTTGATGTTTAAATTACGTAATAAAATTTAAGCGAAAATCCCTGGAAATCCAAATATTTCCTCTGGATTTATAAAAAATAAATCCCCAAACATGAGTTTTGGCGCACTTTGGTTCCTCACTGGCCCACTGTGCGGCGGCGTCAACATCAAAAACTTAACCTAAGGTTAAGTTTTTGAATTTTTGATATAATTTTGAAAGTATAAGTTCTTAGTCAATGAACCTTGGACTACAGGGTTATCAAGTCTCCCCAATCATGTGAGTAGAATTTCAGGTCACTAAGTTAAGGTCAAAGGCCATTTAAGGTCAACAAACTTAGACTTTGTTGTGGCATCAACATCAGGATTTTCAAAATGCTTCTTCTTCTTTATTTTTCGACCGATTTTGATTCTGATTGTTTCATATGATAGGGCTAAGAGGGGGATTTAAAATTTCTACACAGAATTGTGAAATTCATTATCTATGCTAATTTATGCAAATTTATTCGAAATCACAAAAAAAGGCTTCTTCTCCTTCATTTCTCGACCGATTTTGATTTGGTTTGCTTTATATCGTAAAGCTAACTTTGATACACTAAACTTCTACACAGAATTTTGAAATTGTTCTCCATTAATTAATTATGGTAATTTATGCAAATTTATTCCAAAAATAACAAAAATAGCTTCTTTTCCCTCATTTCTTGACCGATTTTGATTTGGTTTGCTTTATGTGATAGAGCTTAATTTGGAAAACTAAACTTCTACACAGAATTGTGAGATTATGGTCTAATGATTATTTATGGTACTTTATGCAAATGAAATGAAATTATGTCCCTTCCAGGGCATCAAATTTTTATTTTTTGACCAGTTCAAGAGTGTACCACATACAATTTACAATATTTGTTGTTGCGAGATGCGGATGAGCGCTATGTCATTGACATTCTGGTTTATCATATTGAATTGCGTTATGCAGGCGAGACCGCCGAGAGCGTTTCCCTTGTTTCCCTACGAACTGTGACTTTGTATCCGTTGTGATGACTTCGAGAGTCACTACAACTACAATACTAAGTTTCACTTTCTTATAATATCAGCTAAAGAAATCAGAGGTTTAACATTTTCGGGGAAACTAAATTCAAACAAGGATTAAGAGTCAGCAACGGTACGACGAATCGTCTTCCTTTCTCTATATTTTGATGAAACGCCCAAAATTCCGCGCTTCGCGCGGGAGGGGAAAACTTCATTTAGACGAGTCGAGAACGGTACATCGAATCGTTTGCTTTCTCTCATAATTTAAGGAAACGTCAAAGCTTCCGCGCTTTGCGCGGGTGGAGGGAAACTAAATTCAGACAAATTAGGGTTAAGGGTCGCGAACGGTACAACGAATCATCTGCTTTTTCTAATAATTTAAGGAAACGTCAAAGCTTCCGCGCTTCGCGTAAGAGGGGGAAACTGAATTCAGACAAATAGGGCTTATTAAGAGTCGAAAGCGGTACAACGAATCGTCTGCTTTCATTTATAACTTGAGGAAACGTCAAAGTTTCCGCGCTTCGCGAGAGAGGGGGAAACTGAATTCAGATAAATAGGGCTTAATAAGAGTCAAAAACGGTGCAACGAATCGTCTCCTTTCTATAATTATTAAATCTAACGTCTAAGCCTTTCGCGCTTCGCGCGGGTAGGAGGAAACTGAATTCACACAAGGATTAAAGATAAAGTTGAGTTCTGGTCATGCAATAATATTGTGACAGAAACGTTGTGGAATCGATCAGAAAAGGTTGATCATCTTACTAATACTGCAAGGTTCTTGAATCATGAATATGATAAGAAATATGGCGCAGTCTTGTTAAAGTTACAATCACTGTGCACAAAAAGATGTATATGGGACTACACGAGTATGTGGCATAAAAAGAATCTGTCCTGATCCTATGATGTTATATGCCATGTTCAGAATATTAAGGCATTTGAAGAGCCATGCTTTTCAGGAAACATTTTTTATCTTATATTCTTCCACACTTGCATAATAACAATGATAACGCTCAAAAAAAAAATTCACCTCTTCCCAGAACTCAAGCTTCTCTTTAAGAGTCGAAAACGGTAGAACGAATCGTCTGCTTAATTTCTCTAATAATTTCATGAAACGTCTAAGCTTCCGCGCTTTGCGCGGGAGGGCGAGAAACTGAATTGAGACAATTAAGGCTTATTAAGAGTCGAAAACAGTACAACGAATCGTCTTCTTTCTCTAATAATTTAAGGAAACGTTAAAACTTCCGCGCTTCGCGCTAAAGGGGGAAACTGAATTCAGACGAATCAGTAGGGCTTATTAAAGGGATTCGGTAACTTTGTCTCAGATCTGAAACAAAATTCTGGATTTAGCTCATGCTACAATAATAATTATAAACCTTTAGGCCAGTCAGGAACCCCGTGACTTTTACAAGCCGATCGCCTGTCTGATTATCAAGATATTTATGATTGGAATTACAAATTTTAAAAACCGTTTGCCGAACGGTTTTCACAACAATACACTCTATATCATTATTTGTAAACAGTAAAGAGGACTCAAGGTTTTACGAAACATGCTCTGATAAAAGTAGCTCTTCGACCAACAAAAAACCTTACTTCAGTGATTGAACTCTATCTCTTATAAGGCATAAAGCCATGTGTCCCCAGATCAAAACGGTTATTCTATGTGGTTTGTTCAGAATGACATTAAATGAATGGCCACATTTATTACCATTATAAGTTGACTGGATCACAATGCCTCTATATATACAGTATATATATGGATGCTTTAAACATGGATAGGTCTCCTCGAATAGCCTTTGATTCCCCTCATTTGAAAGGAATAGGCCTACATGTACTTGTAGAACAGAATAATTTGCTTGTTTATTCATGAACAAATATCAAGCACTTGTTTTGGAGAGGGCCTTGCAATTTCCTACAAATTATTTGTTTCTGCTCATGCCCAGATTGTATTACTACACACTTATCTATTGTATGTCCATCTGATAGGATCATTCGATCCTATTTGCCTATTTGACCACCTCTTCCTACATTTTGCTATACATTGTCACGCATTAACTTACAGCCATCTTGAATGGACCTGGCCCTCTGGGACTTGAGAGTTATATCATCCCAGATTCAAGTCTGACAGCTTCCAGTGAGTATAGTGCTTACAATAGTGCAAACAGAGGTCGTCTTAACCCGTTCCTTCCGAAATTATTTAGCCTGATAGCCACCCCACAAACGAGATTAAAAATCAAAAACTCGACTCCTTCGCTGCCGTACAATACCGTGCGACTGTTCAGCGCGCGGAACAATGCGTGTGCGTTGAAGCTGGTTGAAGCGACCTAAAGCCTGGCCAGTCGCTTCGACGAGCAGGAACTTAGCGCATGCGCAGATCATTTGGCAATCTGCCGTGCTCTAAGTTCTTTCAGCTCTTCCGTACTGTAGGTTGTTTTTCTTCGTTATCTTTTTTTCCTCTTCTACCTACTTATTTTGTTCTTCTTTTTTCTCCTCCGTATCTATTTTTTTCCTTGTCACTCTTATCCCTCCTCCTTCTTCTTCTTCTTTTCCTTCTTCCTATACTCTTTTTTTTATGAGAAAATACACAGTATATAAAAAGTAAACTATTTCAATGTAAGTTTCTGTTGCATCAAATTTAATTGAAATAGTTTATCAGCCAAAATTGACTGTTATAATTTACGTCTGACAATATAATGTAGCGAAAATATGTAAACATGATCAAATGAAACTCAAGAAGAATCCAGAACGGGGGGGGGGGGGGGGAGAGGGGGGAGGTGAAAGGAGAGCCAAAATAGCATACTAATAAATACAGTACAGACTATAACGATGCGCCCAACTTTCTCTCTCTCTCTCTCTCTCACTCTATAAAAACCGTTCATTATACTTTATCTCTCTCATACTGTGTTCTGTTCCACGATTTCCGAAAGCACGTTTCGACATATAAATAAGAATTGTTAAAAGTAAGAGTTTGGATATAAAAACATCTCTTATGCAAAAAATAATATGACACAATCTTTTTTGACAGAACTAATATACGTCGGACGAAGGAAATAACTCCTTGGTCGGACATTATACTTTAGCGAATTTTGTTTAATTTTTTAAATTTGTTTTAAAGAACTAAAGAAACATTCTGAATGGGGGGGGGGGGGTTGATCAGATAGACAACTAGTATAATAATAAATACAGTACAGACTACGTCCAACGTTCTATCTCTCTCTCTCTATCTGTCAATGTTGTTCCGCCATTTGCTTGTATGCCGGCATCATTCCTTCTTTGAGATAAATTATGATAACATATCCATGATGATGAAAACATACATCTTAAATACTAGGGGGAAAAAATAGAGAACGAGCGGCTGATAATGTCAAAATGAATATCACTGTACACAAATTATAGAAAGTAAAAGTTTTGATTTTGAATGTAAGTCTCTGTTGCCTCAAAATAAAATGAAACGTTCATTATATCGACGGAAATAATCATCAGACATTATACTTTACCACAAAAGGGTCATCTAGAAGTAGGTGGATAACATTATAAGAGAAAGAAGAGAAAGAATGAAACTTTCTCTTTCAAAAACAGAAGAATAATGGAGAGGGAGACAAGGACACATACACAATAAATAAATATAAACAAGATAGGATTCTAGAGCGGAAGATGATATAGGGGAAACGAAATAGTTCGGAAGTATTGCCTAGAGAGCAAAATAATTATTCTGTTTTATTTACTAATGTAAAGCGCTTTGATCATGTTTTATGTAAAGGCGCTATATAATATCAATATGTATGAATATATTGGCAAATTTTGACAATTATAGTTTGTAAGTATGAATTGACAAAGTACGTACAAATACAAATGACACAGAAATGTCTGCAAGTATTTGGGACCTATATAGAATATGTGAAAAGAGCTTTATCTTTGTCTTTGGCCCATGATCCCACAACTTAGTTACGTAAGAGGAACAAAGAACGTTGACGGATGTAAAGGTTGTTGTCATGGTTATAAACCCCAACAATAGAAGAGCGGAAGTAAGGTAAGGGTATAATTGAATGACAATGACCTGGCTTACAGCATTGATGATCCTACATGTATAACCCTGTTTTTTTGTGTGTGTTTTTGGGGGAGTGGGGTCTTGTTGTTTTTGCAATCATTCAAAGATAATATCAATCATACAAGATAAAGGAATGAACAAGAATATATGATATGCTAAAATGTAACAGACAAAAAGATGATGATGAGAAATGATTGTTTCTATCTCTTTTTTTTCTCTTTTTCACTCTCTTTATGTGTGTCTCTCTCTCTCTTTCCTCTCTCTCTCTCTCTCTCAAACTCTCCACTTTCTCCCTCTCTCTCCGTCTGTCTCTCTGTCTATCTGCCAATGTTGTTCCGCCATTTGCTTGTATGCCGGCACCATTCCTTCTTTGAGATTAATTATTATAACATAAAATTATCCCTGATGATGTACATTATTATACCTTATATTTATTATAGGGAGCGAAAAAGAAAACGAGCGGCTGATAATGTCAAAATGAGAAGAATATTACTGTACAATATTTATACAAAATAAAAACTTTGAATGTAAATCTCTGTTGCATCAAACTGATATAAACAAATTGTTATTATGCTATATTGACGGTACTATTATCCGTCGGACATTGTGCTCTAGCCAAAAGATATAAACAAACAAAAATGAGAAAAACTAAAGAAAAAATCTGAGGTTTGTGGGGGGGGGGGGGGGGGTAGTCGGTGAGAAAAATATCATAACAATAAATACAGAACAGACTACGTCAAACTTTCTATCTATTCTGCCCCCGCCCACCCTCCTCTCTCTTTCTCTCTCTCCCTCTCGCTGTCTCTCTCTCTCTCTCTATCTCTCTTTCTACGTTGTTTTCCATCTTCATCTTTCATGATGTTGTCTACTATTCCGCCTTGAGATTAATTATTATAACATATCCCTGATGTTATACGTCAGACATTATACTTTAGCGAAAAGAAATAATCAAAAAAAGAAAAGAAACGTACACAAAAGAAAAACAATCAGAGCTGGGGGGGGGGGGGGATCGGAGATAACTTTCTATCTCCCCCTCTTTCTCAAATAATTTATATCTCCTCTCACATATACCTTAGTATAGGGAACGCTATAGAGAGTGAGCGGCTGATAAAGTCGAAATGAGAAGAATATTACTGTCCAATACTTATAAAAGTAAAACTTTGAATGTAAATCTATGTTACATCAAACTGCTATACAAAAATGTTTATTATGCTATATTGACGTTACTATACGTCAGACATCATACTTTAGCCAGGAAATATAAACAAACAAAAAGAGAGACAAACTAAATAATAAATCTGAGCTTTGAGGGGGGGGGGGGGGGGTCGGTGATACAAAATGTCATAATGATAAATCCAGCATACACCTGATCAAAACTCGTTTTCGGAGACTAAATCGAGTACAACCTCGCGATCTTGCTTTAGACTTATAATACTGCTTGTTGTTGTTGACAATAGAGAGCTGACCTTTGGATTTTCCTTTCATGTGCAGTGAAGTGCATTGTTCCGCGCGTGCCGCGTGCCGTTATAGGCTTTGGCTTTGCGCTGCTCCCAATTGAAATACCAGCAGTATTGGTATTCTGTGCATGGAAGGTCTCAGCGAAAGTCAATATCTGTGGGACAGACATCGCGGAGCTCCAATACGCTGCTGTACGAATTTCATGTGAGAGAAAACTTGACATGCTTATGAAAAAGTACAAATATAATGAGTAATATTAAAGTAAACAAAACAGGAGTAATGGATAATGATAGCATATACTTTGGATAAACCCTCACATCCACTAGTTTAGTGAATTAATGGCAGGGAAAGGCAATTTTAGGCTTGTAAAGACGTCGTCTACCTGCCTATTATGGGAACCTGGTATACCAGGTTCCCGTCTGTGAGTAGGCTCCACGGGAGCCTGGTATACCAGGTTCCCGGAAGGAACGGGTTAACGTGGTAAAAGTCGGGAACCTGAAGGGAGCCTGGTCTTCACGAGTAAACGATGCCAACCAGTGGATCCAGGTAAGAAAATAATTTTGTTAAAGGTATTACAAAGTTTTGGTAAAAATATTTAATTCATCTGAAACTCTTTGATGTTATAACAAGATGCAATAGGAATATCTTTAACCAATCTCCACCGCTGAAATACTTTTTTTTTTTTTAGTGAATTAAACAGTTATTAATAAATCAATTATTAGTTCCAAGCTGCCTGTATTTAAACCGGCTCATGATGTTGTATACTAGCGCCATCTACTGTTGTAAATGGTTCATGGTATAATCGAAATTGAAACACTGTGTTACGTTCGCCCCGCCCGGCGCAAGCCGCATGGACAGAAGACAAACAGCAATTTTGACACCGCGCTGACCCCGCTCCACGGCGGGGAAGCGACTGTATTCGAATGGCTTCGGTCCATGTTCTTTTTTATAGCTCCATGGTACCAGCATCTGTGTGCGTTTGTGTGAGAGCAAGTACCGTTCAGGATTGTATCGCACAAATCAAGGGAGTAATAATCTCCTTGCAGAGTGAGTTTGACCATAAACCTATGGTTTGACGTACCCGTAAACCCTCCTCCGCAACCGTCTCAATCTAGTCTCAGCTTCGACTGATCAGTCTTTTTGATATACATTTATAACAGACAATTTCAAGTAGGCCTACGGGATACATGAAGTCTTATCATTTTTTCCAATTGTTATGTCCGTGAAATGCATTCAGAAAAGAATATCAGAAAGAAAGCAATTTGAAAATGAATGGCCACATAATCGTTCAGATAAACATGAAAAAAATACAATAAATATGTCTATCCAGATACCGCTCTCTCTCTCTATCTCTCTCTGTCCCCCCCCCCCCACCCCCTCTCTCTTTCCGACAGAAGTTCGATGTAATGTTCATCATATACCCTTGGAAGTTTCGAAAAAAAATCATTTTCACCACATGGACCCTCTCTCTCTCTCCGAAATATAGACCCAGGCTCTCTCTGTCACTCTCTCTCTCTCTCTCTCTCTTGTTCCCTCTTTCCCTTCCTCTCGCACCCTCTCGATCTCCCTCTCTTCGCCTGTGCTCCTCTGCACTGCATGTTTGACTTGTTTTCTTTCATCCTCATCTACATTATAACCCCATCAAAAAACTATGGTCCTATCACGTGAATGAAAACTTCTATCGTCTTTGTGATTATTATTATCTTTGTCATATATTTATATGATCCTCATTTACATACACCCCAACAATGGTCCTATCGCGTGAATGAGAACTTCTATCGTTTTTACGATTATTATTATCCTTGCCAAACGTACTGTATTATCATATTCATTTACATGAACCACAACCAATTATGGTCCTATTACGCGAATGAGAACTTCTATCGTTTTTGTGATAATTATTATCTTTGTCATATAATTATATCACCCTCATTTACATAACCCCCACAAAAAAAATATGGTCCTATAACGCGAATGAGAACTTCTATCGTCTTTATGATTAGTATTATCCTTGTCATAAAATCCAACCAAAAACTACAGTCCTATCACGTGAATGAGAACTTCTATCTTCTTTGTGATTATTATTATTCTTGTCATATCGCCCTCATTTACATAACCCCGACAAAAGAAATATGGTCCTATCACATGAATGAGAACTTCTATCATTTTTGTGATAATTATTATCTTTGTCATATATATTTATATCACCCTCATTTACATAACCCCGACAAAAAAATATGGTCATATCACGCGAATGAGAACTTCTATCGTCTTTATGATTATTATTATCCTTGTCATAAAATCCAACCAAAAACTACTGTCCTATCACGTGAATGAGAACTTCTATCGTCTTTGTGATTATTATTATTCTTGTCATATATTTATATCACCCTCATTTACATAACTCCGACAAAAGAAATATGGTCCTATCACGCGAATGAGAACTTCTATCTTCTTTGTGATTATTGTAATTCTTGTCATATATTTATATCACCCTCATTTACATAACCCCGACAAAAGAAATATGGTCCTATCACATGAATGAGAACTTCTATCGTTTTTGTGATAATTATTATCTTTGTCATATATATTTATATCACCCTCATTTACATAACCCCGACAAAAAAATATGGTCATATCACGCGAATGAGAACTTCTATCGTCTTTATGATTATTATTATCCTTGTCATAAAATCCAACCAAAAACTACTGTCCTATCACGTGAATGAGAACTTCTATCTTCTTTTTGATTATTATTTTTCTTGTCATAATATCACCCTAATTTACATAACGCCGACAAAAAGAAATATGGTGCACTCCTATCACACGAATGAGAACTTCTATCGTCTTTGTGATTATTATTATTCTTGTCATATACTCCACCCAAAAACTAGTGTCCTATCACGTGAATAATAAGTTCTCTCGCATTCGTGATAATTATTATCTTTGTCATATATTTATATCACCCTCATTTACATAACCCCGACAAAAGAAATATAGTCCTATCACGCGAATGAGAACTTCTATCGTCTTTGTGATTATTATTATCCTTGTCATAAAATCCAACCAAAAACTACTGTGCTATCACGTGTATGAGAACTTCTATCTTCTTTTTGATTATTATTTTTTTGTCATAATATCACCCTCATTTACATAACCCCGACAAAAGAAATATGGTCCTATCACATGAATGAGAACTTCTAACGTCTTTATGATTAGTATTATCCTTGTTATAAAATCCAACCAAAAACTACTGTCCAATCACGTGAATGAGAACTTCTATCGTTTTTGTGATTATTATTATCCTTGTCATCAACTCCAACCAAAAACTATACTGTCCTTTCATACGAATGAGAACTTCTATCGTCTTTGTGATTATTATTATTCTTGTCATCAACTCCACCTAAAAACTACTGTCCTATCACGTGAATAACAACTTCTCTCGCATTGGTGAGAATTATTATCTTTGTAATATATTTATATCAACCTCATTTACGTAACCCGGCCGGCAAAAGAAATATGGTCCTATCACGCGAATGAGAACTTCTATCGTCTTTGTGATTATTATTATCCTTGTCATAAACTCCAACCAAAAACTATACTGTCCTATCACGCGAATGAGAACTTCTATCGTTTTTGTGATAATTATTATCTTTGTCATATATATTTATATCACCCTAATTTACATAACTCCGACAAAAAGAAATATGGTCCTATCACGCGAATGAGAACTTCTATCGTCTTTGTGATTATTATTATTCTTGTCATAAACTCCAACCAAAAACGACTGTCCTATCACGTGAATGAGAAGTTCTCTCGCATTTGTGATAATTATTATCTTTGTAATATATTTATATCACCCTCATTTACATAACCCCGGCCGGCAAAAGAAATATGGTTCTATCACACGAATGAGAACTTCTATCGTCTTTGTGATTATTATTATTCTTGTCATAAACTCCAACCAAAAACAACTGTCCTATCACGTGAATGAGAAGTTCTCTCGCATTTGTGATAATTGTTATCTTTGTCATACATTTATATCACCCTCATTTACATAACCCCGACAAAAGAAATATGGTCCTATCACGCGAATGAGAACTATATCGTCTTTGTGATTATTATTATCCTTGTCATAAACTCCAACCAAAATCTATACTGTCCTATCACGTGAATAATAGGTTCCCTCGCATAGGTGATAATTATTATCTTTGTCATATATTTATATCACCCTCATTTACATAACCCCGACAAAAGAAATATGGTCCTATCACGCGAATGAGAACTTCTATCGTCTTTGTGATTATTATTATCCTTGTCATAAAATCCAACCAAAAACTACTGTCCTATCACGTGAATGAGAACTTCTATCTTCTTTTTGATTATTATTTTTCTTGTCATAATATCACCCTAATTTACATAACGCCGACAAAAAGAAATATGGTGCACTCCTATCTCACGAATGAGAACTTCTATCGTCTTTGTGATTATTATTATTCTTGTCATATACTCCACCCAAAAACTAGTGTCCTATCACGTGAATAATAAGTTCTCTCGCATTCGTGATAATTATTATCTTTGTAATATTTTTATATCACCCTCATTTACATAACCCCGACAAAAGAAATATGGTCCTATCACGCGAATGAGAACTATATCGTCTTTTTGATTATTATTATCCTTGTCATAAACTCCAACCAAAATCTATACTGTCCTATCACGTGAATAATAAGTTCCCTCGCATTCGTGATAATTATTATCTTTGTCATATATTTATATCACCCTCATTTACATAACCCCGACAAAAGAAATATGGTCCTATCACGCGAATGAGAACTTCTATCGTCTTTGTGATTATTATTATTCTTGTCATATATTTATATCACCCTCATTTACATAACCCCGACAAAAGAAATATGGTCCTATCACGCGAATGAAAACTTCTATCGTCTTTGTGATTATTATTATCCTTGTCATAAAATCCAACCAAAAAACTACTGTCCAATCACGTGAATGAGAACTTCTATCTTTTTTGTATTGGTAGCGATATACTTCTTTATTGCTTGCAGCGAGAAGCCATTGCGGTCCTTCAACTCGGTGAATAATAATTATTATCTTTGTCATATATATTTATATCCCCCTAATTTACATAACTCCGACAAAAAGAAATATGGTCCTATCACACGAATGAGAACTTCTATCGTCTTTGTGATTATTATTATTCTTGTCATATAGTCTACCCCAAAACTAATGTCCTATCATGTGAATCTTAAGTTCTCTCGCATTCGTGAAAATTATTATCTTTGTAATATTTTTACATCACCCTCATTTACATAACCCCGACAAAAGAAATATGGTCCTATCACGCGAATGAGAACTTCTATCGTCTTTGTGATTATTATTATTCTTGTCATAAACTCCAACCAAAAACGACTGTCCTATCACGTGAATGAGAAGTTCTCTCACATTTGTGATAATTATTATCTTTGTAATATATTTATATCACCCTCATTTACATAACCCCGGCCGGCAAAAGAAATATGGTTCTATCACACGAATGAGAACTTCTATCGTCTTTGTGATTATTATTATCCTTGTCATAAAATCCAACCAAAAACTACTGTCCTATCACGTGAATGAGAACTTCTATCTTCTTTTTGATTATTATTTTTCTTGTCATAATATCACCCTAATTTACATAACGCCGACAAAAAGAAATATGGTGCACTCCTATCATACGAATGAGAACTTCTATCGTCTTTGTGATTATTATTATTCTTGTCATATACTCCAACCAAAATCTATACTGTCCTATCACGTGAATAATAGGTTCCCTCGCATAGGTGATAATTATTATCTTTGTCATATATTTATATCACCCTCATTTACATAACCCCGACAAAAGAAATATGGTCCTATCACGCGAATGAGAACTTCTATCGTCTTTGTGATTATTATTATCCTTGTCATAAAATCCAACCAAAAACAACTGTCCTATCACGTGAATGAGAAGTTCTCTCGCATTGTGATAATTGTTATCTTTGTCATACATTTATATCACCCTCATTTACATAACCCCGACAAAAGAAATATGGTCCTATCACGCGAATGAGAACTATATCGTCTTTGTGATTATTATTATCCTTGTCATAAACTCCAACCAAAATCTATACTGTCCTATCACGTGAATAATAGGTTCCCTCGCATAGGTGATAATTATTATCTTTGTCATATATTTATATCATCCTCATTTACATAACCCCGACAAAAGAAATATGGTCCTATCACGCGAATGAGAACTTCTATCGTCTTTGTGATTATTATTATCCTTGTCATAAAATCCAACCAAAAACTACTGTCCTATCACGTGAATGAGAACTTCTATCTTCTTTTTGATTATTATTTTCTTGTCATAATATCACCCTAATTTACATAACGCCGACAAAAAGAAATATGGTGCACTCCTATCTCACGAATGAGAACTTCTATCGTCTTTGTGATTATTATTATTCTTGTCATATACTCCACCCAAAAACTAGTGTCCTATCACGTGAATAATAAGTTCTCTCGCATTCGTGATAATTATTATCTTTGTAATATTTTTATATCACCCTCATTTACATAACCCCGACAAAAGAAATATGGTCCTATCACGCGAATGAGAACTATATCGTCTTTTTGATTATTATTATCCTTGTCATCAACTCCAACCAAAATCTATACTGTCCTATCACGTGAATAATAAGTTCCCTCGCATTCGTGATAATTATTATCTTTGTCATATATTTATATCACCCTCATTTACATAACCCCGACAAAAGAAATATGGTCCTATCACGCGAATGAGAACTTCTATCGTCTTTGTGATTATTATTATTCTTGTCATATATTTATATCACCCTCATTTACATAACCCCGACAAAAGAAATATGGTCCTATCACGCGAATGAAAACTTCTATCGTCTTTGTGATTATTATTATCCTTGTCATAAAATCCAACCAAAAAAACTACTGTCCAATCACGTGAATGAGAACTTCTATCTTTTTGTATTGGTAGCGATATACTTCTTTATTGCTTGCAGCGAGAAGCCATTGCGGTCCTTCAACTCGGTGAATAATAATTATTATCTTTGTCATATATATTTATATCCCCTAATTTACATAACTCCGACAAAAAGAAATATGGTCCTATCACACGAATGAGAACTTCTATCGTCTTTGTGATTATTATTATTCTTGTCATATAGTCTACCCCAAAACTAATGTCCTATCATGTGAATCTTAAGTTCTCTCGCA
Organism: Strongylocentrotus purpuratus; assembly: GCF_000002235.5. NCBI lineage: Eukaryota > Metazoa > Echinodermata > Echinoidea > Camarodonta > Strongylocentrotidae > Strongylocentrotus > Strongylocentrotus purpuratus. Next base: position 11,405,878 of record NW_022145602.1, on the reverse strand, counting down.
TTCGTGAAAATTATTATCTTTGTAATATTTTTACATCACCCTCATTTACATAACCCCGACAAAAGAAATATGGTCCTATCACGCGAATGAGAACTTCTATCGTCTTTGTGATTATTATTATTCTTGTCATAAACTCCAACCAAAAACGACTGTCCTATCACGTGAATGAGAAGTTCTCTCACATTTGTGATAATTATTATCTTTGTAATATATTTATATCACCCTCATTTACATAACCCCGGCCGGCAAAAGAAATATGGTTCTATCACACGAATGAGAACTTCTATCGTCTTTGTGATTATTATTATCCTTGTCATAAAATCCAACCAAAAACTACTGTCCTATCACGTGAATGAGAACTTCTATCTTCTTTTTGATTATTATTTTCTTGTCATAATATCACCCTAATTTACATAACGCCGACAAAAAGAAATATGGTGCACTCCTATCACACGAATGAGAACTTCTATCGTCTTTGTGATTATTATTATTCTTGTCATATACTCCACCCAAAAACTAGTGTCCTATCACGTGAATAATAAGTTCTCTCGCATTCGTGATAATTATTATCTTTGTAATATTTTTATATCACCCTCATTTACATAACCCCGACAAAAGAAATATGGTCCTATCACGCGAATGAGAACTATATCGTCTTTGTGATTATTATTATCCTTGTCATAAACTCCAACCAAAATCTAAACTGTCCTATCACGTGAACAATAAGTTCCCTCGCATTCGTGATAATTATTATCTTTGTCATATATTTATATCACCCTCATTTACATAACCCCGACAAAAGAAATATGGTCCTATCACGCGAATGAGAACTTCTATCGTCTTTGTGATTATTATTATCCTTGTCATTAAATCCAACCAAAATCTTCTGTCCTATCACGTGAATGAGAACTTCTATCTTCTTTTTGATTATTATTTTCTTGTCATAATATCACCCCCATTTACAAAACCCCGACAAAAGAAATATGGTCCTATCACATGAATGAGAACTTCTAACGTTTTATGATTAGTATTATCCTTGTCATGAAATCCAACCAAAATCTACTGTCCAATCACGTGAATGAGAACTTCTATCGATTTTGTGATAATTATTATCTTTGTCATATATATTTATATCACCCTAATTTACATAACTCCGACAAAAAGAAATATGGTCCTATCACACGAATGAGAACTTCTATCGTCTTTGTGATTATTATTATTCTTGTCATATACTCCACCCCAAAACTACTGTCCTATCACGTGAATAATAAGTTCTCTCGCATTCGTGATAATTATTATCTTTGTAATATTTTTATATCACCCTCATTTACATAACCCCGACAAAAGAAATATGGTCCTATCACGCGAATGAGAAGTATATCGTCTTTTTGATTATTATTATCCTTGTCATAAACTCCAACCAAAATCTATACTGTCCTATCACGTGAATAATAAGTTCCCTCGCATTCGTGATAATTATTATCTTTGTCATATATTTATATCACCCTCATTTACATAACCCCGACAAAAGAAATATGGTCCTATCACGCGAATGAGAACTTCTATCGTCTTTGTGATTATTATTATCCTTGTCATAAAATCCAACCAAAAACTACTGTCCTATCACGTGAATGAGAACTTCTATCTTCTTTTTGATTATTATTTTTCTTGTCATAATATCACCCTAATTTACATAACGCCGACAAAAAGAAATATGGTGCACTCCTATCACACGAATGAGAACTTCTATCGTCTTTGTGATTATTATTATTCTTGTCATATACTCCACCCAAAAACTAGTGTCCTATCACGTGAATAATAAGTTCTCTCGCATTCGTGATAATTATTATCTTTGTCATATATTTATATCACCCTCATTTACATAACCCCGACAAAAGAAATATAGTCCTATCACGCGAATGAGAACTTCTATCGTCTTTGTGATTATTATTATCCTTGTCATAAAATCCAACCAAAAACTACTGTGCTATCACGTGTATGAGAACTTCTATCTTCTTTTTGATTATTATTTTTTTGTCATAATATCACCCTCATTTACATAACCCCGACAAAAGAAATATGGTCCTATCACATGAATGAGAACTTCTAACGTCTTTATGATTAGTATTATCCTTGTCATAAAATCCAACCAAAAACTACTGTCCAATCACGTGAATGAGAACTTCTATCGTTTTTGTGATTATTATTATCCTTGTCATCAACTCCAACCAAAAACTATACTGTCCTTTCATACGAATGAGAACTTCTATCGTCTTTGTGATTATTATTATTCTTGTCATCAACTCCACCTAAAAACTACTGTCCTATCACGTGAATAACAACTTCTCTCGCATTGGTGAGAATTATTATCTTTGTAATATATTTATATCACCCTCATTTACGTAACCCCGGCCGGCAAAAGAAATATGGTCCTATCACGCGAATGAGAACTTCTATCGTCTTTGTGATTATTATTATCCTTGTCATAAACTCCAACCAAAAACTATACTGTCCTATCACGCGAATGAGAACTTCTATCGTCTTTGTGATTATTATTATTCTTGTCATAAACTCCACCCAAAAACTACTGTCCTATCACGTGAATAACAAGTTCTCTCGCATTGGTGATAATTATTATCTTTGTAATATATTTATATCACCCTCATTTACGTAACCCCGGCCGGCAAAAGAAATATGGTCCTATCACACGAATGAGAACTTCTATATCGTCTTTGTGATTATTATTATTCTTGTCATAAACTCCAACCAAAAACTACTGTCCTATAACTCACGTGAATGAGAATTTCTCTCGTTTTTGTGATGATTATTATATTTGTCATATATTTATATCACCCTCATTTACATAACCCCGACAAAAGAAATATGGTCCTATCACGCAAATGAGAACTCTTATCGTCTTTGTGATTATTATTATTCTTGTCTTATACTCCACCCAAAAACTACTGTCCTATCACGTGAATAATAAGTTCTCTCGCATTCGTAATAATTATTATCTTTGTCATATATTTATATCACCCTCATTTACATAACCCCGACAAAAGAAATATGGTCCTATCGATCGAATGAGAACTCCATCGTCTTTGTGATTATTATTATCCTTGTCATAAACTCCAACCAAAAACTAGTGTCCTATCAGGTGAATAATAAGTTCTCTCGCATTTGTGATAATTATTATCTTTGTATATCACCCTCATTTACATAACCCCGACAAAAGAAATATGGTCCTATCACGCGAGTGAGAACTTCTATCGTCTTTGTGATTATTATTATCCTTGTCATAAAATCCAACCAAAAACTACTGTCCTATCACGTGAATGAGAACTTCTATCTTCTTTTTGATTATTATTTTTCTTGTCATAATATCACCCTAATTTACATAACGCCGACAAAAAGAAATATGGTGCACTCCTATCACACGAATGAGAACTTCTATCGTCTTTGTGATTATTATTATTCTTGTCATATACTCCACCCAAAAACTAGTGTCCTATCACGTGAATAATAAGTTCTCTCGCATTCGTGATAATTATTATCTTTGTAATATTTTTATATCACCCTCATTTACATAACCCCGACAAAAGAAATATGGTCCTATCACGCGAATGAGAACTTCTATCGTCTTTGTGATTATTATTATCCTTGTCATAAAATCCAACCAAAAACTACTGTCCTATCACGTGAATGAGAACTTCTATCTTCTTTTTGATTATTATTTTTCTTGTCATAATATCACCCTAATTTACATAACGCCGACAAAAAGAAATATGGTGCACTCCTATCACACGAATGAGAACTTCTATCGTCTTTGTGATTATTATTATTCTTGTCATATACTCCACCCAAAAACTAGTGTCCTATCACGTGAATAATAAGTTCTCTCGCATTCGTGATAATTATTATCTTTGTCATATATTTATATCACCCTCATTTACATAACCCCGACAAAAGAAATATAGTCCTATCACGCGAATGAGAACTTCTATCGTCTTTGTGATTATTATTATCCTTGTCATAAAATCCAACCAAAAACTACTGTGCTATCACGTGTATGAGAACTTCTATCTTCTTTTTGATTATTATTTTTTGTCATAATATCACCCTCATTTACATAACCCCGACAAAAGAAATATGGTCCTATCACATGAATGAGAACTTCTAACGTCTTTATGATTAGTATTATCCTTGTCATAAAATCCAACCAAAAACTACTGTCCAATCACGTGAATGAGAACTTCTATCGTTTTTGTGATTATTATTATCCTTGTCATCAACTCCAACCAAAAACTATACTGTCCTTTCATACGAATGAGAACTTCTATCGTCTTTGTGATTATTATTATTCTTGTCATCAACTCCACCTAAAAACTACTGTCCTATCACGTGAATAACAACTTCTCTCGCATTGGTGAGAATTATTATCTTTGTAATATATTTATATCACCCTCATTTACGTAACCCGGCCGGCAAAAGAAATATGGTCCTATCACGCGAATGAGAACTTCTATCGTCTTTGTGATTATTATTATCCTTGTCATAAACTCCAACCAAAAACTATACTGTCCTATCACGCGAATGAGAACTTCTATCGTCTTTGTGATTATTATTATTCTTGTCATAAACTCCACCCAAAAACTACTGTCCTATCACGTGAATAACAAGTTCTCTCGCATTGGTGATAATTATTATCTTTGTAATATATTTATATCACCCTCATTTACGTAACCCCGGCCGGCAAAAGAAATATGGTCCTATCACACGAATGAGAACTTCTATATCGTCTTTGTGATTATTATTATTCTTGTCATAAACTCCAACCAAAAACTACTGTCCTATAACTCACGTGAATGAGAATTTCTCTCGTTTTTGTGATGATTATTATATTTGTCATATATTTATATCACCCTCATTTACATAACCCCGACAAAAGAAATATGGTCCTATCACGCAAATGAGAACTCTTATCGTCTTTGTGATTATTATTATTCTTGTCTTATACTCCACCCAAAAACTACTGTCCTATCACGTGAATAATAAGTTCTCTCGCATTCGTAATAATTATTATCTTTGTCATATATTTATATCACCCTCATTTACATAACCCCGACAAAAGAAATATGGTCCTATCGATCGAATGAGAACTCCATCGTCTTTGTGATTATTATTATCCTTGTCATAAACTCCAACCAAAAACTAGTGTCCTATCACGTGAATAATAAGTTCTCTCGCATTTGTGATAATTATTATCTTTGTATATCACCCTCATTTACATAACCCCGACAAAAGAAATATGGTCCTATCACGCGAGTGAGAACTTCTATCGTCTTTGTGATTATTATTATCCTTGTCATAAAATCCAACCAAAAACTACTGTCCTATCACGTGAATGAGAACTTCTATCTTCTTTTGATTATTATTTTTCTTGTCATAATATCACCCTAATTTACATAACGCCGACAAAAGAAATATGGTGCACTCCTATCACACGAATGAGAACTTCTATCGTCTTTGTGATTATTATTATTCTTGTCATATACTCCACCCAAAAACTAGTGTCCTATCACGTGAATAATAAGTTCTCTCGCATTCGTGATAATTATTATCTTTGTCATATATTTATATCACCCTCATTTACATAACCCCGACAAAAGAAATATAGTCCTATCACGCGAATGAGAACTTCTATCGTCTTTGTGATTATTATTATCCTTGTCATAAAATCCAACCAAAAACTACTGTGCTATCACGTGTATGAGAACTTCTATCTTCTTTTTGATTATTATTTTTTTGTCATAATATCACCCTCATTTACATAACCCCGACAAAGGAAATATGGTCCTATCACATGAATGAGAACTTCTAACGTCTTTATGATTAGTATTATCCTTGTCATAAAATCCAACCAAAAACTACTGTCCAATCACGTGAATGAGAACTTCTATCGTTTTTGTGATTATTATTATCCTTGTCATCAACTCCAACCAAAAACTATACTGTCCTTTCATACGAATGAGAACTTCTATCGTCTTTGTGATTATTATTATTCTTGTCATAAACTCCACCCAAAAAGTACTGTCCTATCACGTGAATAACAAGTTCTCTCGCATTGGTGATAATTATTATCTTTGTAATATATTTATATCACCCTCATTTACGTAACCCCGGCCGGCAAAAGAAATATGGTCCTATCACACGAATGAGAACTTCTATATCGTCTTTGTGATTATTATTATTCTTGTCATAAACTCCAACCAAAAACTACTGTCCTATAACTCACGTGAATGAGAATTTCTCTCGTTTTTGTGATGATTATTATATTTGTCATATATTTATATCACCCTCATTTACATAACCCCGACAAAAGAAATATGGTCCTATCACGCAAATGAGAACTCTTATCGTCTTTGTGATTATTATTATTCTTGTCTTATACTCCACCCAAAAACTACTGTCCTATCACGTGAATAATAAGTTCTCTCGCATTCGTAATAATTATTATCTTTGTCATATATTTATATCACCCTCATTTACATAACCCCGACAAAAGAAATATGGTCCTATCGATCGAATGAGAACTCCATCGTCTTTGTGATTATTATTATCCTTGTCATAAACTCCAACCAAAAACTAGTGTCCTATCAGGTGAATAATAAGTTCTCTCGCATTTGTGATAATTATTATCTTTGTATATCACCCTCATTTACATAACCCCGACAAAAGAAATATGGTCCTATCACGCGAGTGAGAACTTCTATCGTCTTTGTGATTATTATTATCCTTGTCATAAAATCCAACCAAAAACTACTGTCCTATCACGTGAATGAGAACTTCTATCTTCTTTTTGATTATTATTTTTCTTGACATAATATCACCCTAATTTACATAACGCCGACAAAAAGAAATATGGTGCACTCCTATCACACGAATGAGAACTTCTATCGTCTTTGTGATTATTATTATTCTTGTCATATACTCCACCCAAAAACTAGTGTCCTATCACGTGAATAATAAGTTCTCTCGCATTCGTGATAATTATTATCTTTGTAATATTTTTATATCACCCTCATTTACATAACCCCGACAAAAGAAATATGGTCCTATCACGCGAATGAGAACTTCTATCGTCTTTGTGATTATTATTATCCTTGTCATAAAATCCAACCAAAAACTACTGTCCTATCACGTGAATGAGAACTTCTATCTTCTTTTTGATTATTATTTTTCTTGTCATAATATCACCCTAATTTACATAACGCCGACAAAAAGAAATATGGTGCACTCCTATCACACGAATGAGAACTTCTATCGTCTTTGTGATTATTATTATTCTTGTCATATACTCCACCCAAAAACTAGTGTCCTATCACGTGAATAATAAGTTCTCTCGCATTCGTGATAATTATTATCTTTGTCATATATTTATATCACCCTCATTTACATAACCCCGACAAAAGAAATATAGTCCTATCACGCGAATGAGAACTTCTATCGTCTTTGTGATTATTATTATCCTTGTCATAAAATCCAACCAAAAACTACTGTGCTATCACGTGTATGAGAACTTCTATCTTCTTTTTGATTATTATTTTTTTGTCATAATATCACCCTCATTTACATAACCCCGACAAAAGAAATATGGTCCTATCACATGAATGAGAACTTCTAACGTCTTTATGATTAGTATTATCCTTGTCATAAAATCCAACCAAAAACTACTGTCCAATCACGTGAATGAGAACTTCTATCGTTTTTGTGATTATTATTATCCTTGTCATCAACTCCAACCAAAAACTATACTGTCCTTTCATACGAATGAGAACTTCTATCGTCTTTGTGATTATTATTATTCTTGTCATCAACTCCACCTAAAAACTACTGTCCTATCACGTGAATAACAACTTCTCTCGCATTGGTGAGAATTATTATCTTTGTAATATATTTATATCACCCTCATTTACGTAACCCCGGCCGGCAAAAGAAATATGGTCCTATCACGCGAATGAGAACTTCTATCGTCTTTGTGATTATTATTATCCTTGTCATAAACTCCAACCAAAAACTATACTGTCCTATCACGCGAATGAGAATTTCTATCGTCTTTGTGATTATTATTATTCTTGTCATAAACTCCACCCAAAAACTACTGTCCTATCACGTGAATAACAAGTTCTCTCGCATTGGTGATAATTATTATCTTTGTAATATATTTATATCACCCTCATTTACGTAAACCCGGCCGGCAAAAGAAATATGGTCCTATCACACGAATGAGAACTTCTATATCGTCTTTGTGATTATTATTATTCTTGTCATAAACTCCAACCAAAAACTACTGTCCTATAACTCACGTGAATGAGAATTTCTCTCGTTTTTGTGATGATTATTATATTTGTCATATATTTATATCACCCTCATTTACATAACCCCGACAAAAGAAATATGGTCCTATCACGCAAATGAGAACTCTTATCGTCTTTGTGATTATTATTATTCTTGTCTTATACTCCACCCAAAAACTACTGTCCTATCACGTGAATAATAAGTTCTCTCGCATTCGTAATAATTATTATCTTTGTCATATATTTATATCACCCTCATTTACATAACCCCGACAAAAGAAATATGGTCCTATCGATCGAATGAGAACTCCATCGTCTTTGTGATTATTATTATCCTTGTCATAAACTCCAACCAAAAACTAGTGTCCTATCACGTGAATAATAAGTTCTCTCGCATTTGTGATAATTATTATCTTTGTATATCACCCTCATTTACATAACCCCGACAAAAGAAATATGGTCCTATCACGCGAGTGAGAACTTCTATCGTCTTTGTGATTATTATTATCCTTGTCATAAAATCCAACCAAAAACTACTGTCCTATCACGTGAATGAGAACTTCTATCTTCTTTTTGATTATTATTTTTCTTGTCATAATATCACCCTAATTTACATAACGCCGACAAAAAGAAATATGGTGCACTCCTATCACACGAATGAGAACTTCTATCGTCTTTGTGATTATTATTATTCTTGTCATATACTCCACCCAAAAACTAGTGTCCTATCACGTGAATAAAAAGTTCTCTCGCATTCGTGATAATTATTATCTTTGTAATATTTTTATATCACCCTCATTTACATAACCCCGACAAAAGAAATATGGTCCTATCACGCGAATGAGAACTTCTATCGTCTTTGTGATTATTATTATCCTTGTCATAAAATCCAACCAAAAACTACTGTCCTATCACGTGAATGAGAACTTCTATCTTCTTTTTGATTATTATTTTTCTTGTCATAATATCACCCTAATTTACATAACGCCGACAAAAAGAAATATGGTGCACTCCTATCACACGAATGAGAACTTCTATCGTCTTTGTGATTATTATTATTCTTGTCATATACTCCACCCAAAAACTAGTGTCCTATCACGTGAATAATAAGTTCTCTCGCATTCGTGATAATTATTATCTTTGTAATATTTTTATATCACCCTCATTTACATAACCCCGACAAAAGAAATATGGTCCTATCACGCGAATGAGAACTTCTATCGTCTTTGTGATTATTATTATCCTTGTCATAAAATCCAACCAAAAACTATACTGTCCTATCACGCGAATGAGAACTTCTATCGTCTTTGTGATTATTATTATTCTTGTCATATACTCCACCCAAAAACTAGTGTCCTATCACGTGAATAATAAGTTCTCTCGCATTCGTGATAATTATTATCTTTGTAATATTTTTATATCACCCTCATTTACATAACCCCGACAAAAGAAATATGGTCCTATCACGCGAATGAGAACTATATCGTGTTTGTGATTATTATTATCCTTGTCATAAACTCCAACCAAAATCTATACTGTCCTATCACGTGAATAATAAGTTCCCTCGCATTCGTGATAATTATTATCTTTGTCATATATTTATATCACCCTCATTTACATAACCCCGACAAAAGAAATATGGTCCTATCACGCGAATGAGAACTTCTATCGTCTTTGTGATTATTATTATCCTTGTCATAAAATCCAACCAAAAACTACTGTCCTATCACGTGAATGAGAACTTCTATCTTCTTTTTGATTATTATTTTTCTTGTCATAATATCACCCTAATTTACATAACGCCGACAAAAAGAAATATGGTGCACTCCTATCACACGAATGAGAACTTCTATCGTCTTTGTGATTATTATTATTCTTGTCATATACTCCACCCAAAAACTAGTGTCCTATCACGTGAATAATAAGTTCTCTCGCATTCGTGATAATTATTATCTTTGTAATATTTTTATATCACCCTCATTTACATAACCCCGACAAAAGAAATATGGTCCTATCACGCGAATGAGAACTTCTATCGTCTTTGTGATTATTATTATCCTTGTCATAAACTCCAACCAAAATCTAAACTGTCCTATCACGTGAATAATAAGTTCCCTCGCATTCGTGATAATTATTATTTTTGTCATATATTTATATCACCCTCATTTACATAACCCCGACAAAAGAAATATGGTCCTATCACGCGAATGAGAACTTCTATCGTCTTTGTGATTATTATTATCCTTGTCATAAAATCCAACCAAAATCTTCTGTCCTATCACGTGAATGAGAACTTCTATCTTCTTTTTGATTATTATTTTTCTTGTCATAATATCACCCTAATTTACATAACGCCGACAAAAGAAATATGGTGCACTCCTATCTCACGAATGAGAACTTCTATCGTCTTTGTGATTATTATTATTCTTGTCATATACTCCACCCAAAAACTAGTGTCCTATCACGTGAATAATAAGTTCTCTCGCATTCGTGATAATTATTATCTTTGTAATATTTTTATATCACCCTCATTTACATAACCCCGACAAAAGAAATATGGTCCTATCACGCGAATGAGAAGTATATCGTCTTTTTGATTATTATTATCCTTGTCATAAACTCCAACCAAAATCTATACTGTCCTATCACGTGAATAATAAGTTCCCTCGCATTCGTGATAATTATTATCTTTGTCATATATTTATATCACCCTTATTTACATAACCCCGACAAAAGAAATATGGTCCTATCACGCGAATGAGAACTTCTATCGTCTTTGTGATTATTATTATTCTTGTCATATATTTATATCACCCTCATTTACATAACCCCGACAAAAGAAATATGGTCCTATCACGCGAATGAAAACTTCTATCGTCTTTGTGATTATTATTATCCTTGTCATAAAATCCAACCAAAAAACTACTGTCCTATCACGTGAATGAGAACTTCTATCTTTTTTGTATTAGTAGCGATATACTTCTTTATTGCTTGCAGCGAGAAGCCATTGCGGTCCTTCAACTCGGTGAATAATAATTATTATCTTTGTCATATATATTTATATCCCCCTAATTTACATAACTCCGACAAAAAGAAATATGGTCCTATCACACGAATGAGAACTTCTATCGTCTTTGTGATTATTATTATTCTTGTCATATACTCTACCCCAAAACTAATGTCCTATCACGTGAATCTTAAGTTCTCTCGCATTCGTGAAAATTATTATCTTTGTAATATTTTTACATCACCCTCATTTACATAACCCCGACAAAAGAAATATGGTCCTATCACGCGAATGAGAACTTCTATCGTCTTTGTGATTATTATTATTCTTGTCATAAACTCCAACCAAAAACGACTGTCCTATCACGTGAATGAGAAGTTCTCTCACATTTGTGATAATTATTATCTTTGTAATATATTTATATCACCCTCATTTACATAACCCCCCGGCAAAAGAAATATGGTTCTATCACACGAATGAGAACTTCTATCGTCTTTGTGATTATTATTATCCTTGTCATAAAATCCAACCAAAAACTACTGTCCTATCACGTGAATGAGAACTTCTATCTTCTTTTTGATTATTATTTTTCTTGTCATAATATCACCCTAATTTACATAACGCCGACAAAAAGAAATATGGTGCACTCCTATCACACGAATGAGAACTTCTATCGTCTTTGTGATTATTATTATTCTTGTCATATACTCCACCCAAAAACTAGTGTCCTATCACGTGAATAATAAGTTCTCTCGCATTCGTGATAATTATTATCTTTGTAATATTTTTATATCACCCTCATTTACATAACCCCGACAAAAGAAATATGGTCCTATCACGCGAATGAGAACTATATCGTCTTTGTGATTATTATTATCCTTGTCATAAACTCCAACCAAAATCTAAACTGTCCTATCACGTGAACAATAAGTTCCCTCGCATTCGTGATAATTATTATCTTTGTCATATATTTATATCACCCTCATTTACATAACCCCGACAAAAGAAATATGGTCCTATCACGCGAATGAGAACTTCTATCGTCTTTGTGATTATTATTATCCTTGTCATTAAATCCAACCAAAATCTTCTGTCCTATCACGTGAATGAGAACTTCTATCTTCTTTTTGATTATTATTTTTCTTGTCATAATATCACCCCCATTTACAAACCCCGACAAAAGAAATATGGTCCTATCACATGAATGAGAACTTCTAACGTCTTTATGATTAGTATTATCCTTGTCATAAAATCCAACCAAAATCTACTGTCCTATCACGTGAATGAGAACTTCTATCGATTTTGTGATAATTATTATCTTTGTCATATATATTTATATCACCCTAATTTACATAACTCCGACAAAAGAAATATGGTCCTATCACACGAATGAGAACTTCTATCGTCTTTGTGATTATTATTATTCTTGTCATATACTCCCCCAAAACTACTGTCCTATCACGTGAATAATAAGTTCTCTCGCATTCGTGATAATTATTATCTTTGTAATATTTTTATATCACCCTCATTTACATAACCCCGACAAAAGAAATATGGTCCTATCACGCGAATGAGAAGTATATCGTCTTTTTGATTATTATTATCCTTGTCATAAACTCCAACCAAAATCTATACTGTCCTATCACGTGAATAATAAGTTCCCTCGCATTCGTGATAATTATTATCTTTGTCATATATTTATATCACCCTCATTTACATAACCCCGACAAAAGAAATATGGTCCTATCACGCGAATGAGAACTTCTATCGTCTTTGTGATTATTATTATCCTTGTCATAAAATCCAACCAAAAACTACTGTCCTATCACGTGAATGAGAACTTCTATCTTCTTTTTGATTATTATTTTTCTTGTCATAATATCACCCTAATTTACATAACGCCGACAAAAAGAAATATGGTGCACTCCTATCACACGAATGAGAACTTCTATCGTCTTTGTGATTATTATTATTCTTGTCATATACTCCACCCAAAAACTAGTGTCCTATCACGTGAATAATAAGTTCTCTCGCATTCGTGATAATTATTATCTTTGTCATATATTTATATCACCCTCATTTACATAACCCCGACAAAAGAAATATAGTCCTATCACGCGAATGAGAACTTCTATCGTCTTTGTGATTATTATTATCCTTGTCATAAATCCAACCAAAAACTACTGTGCTATCACGTGTATGAGAACTTCTATCTTCTTTTTGATTATTATTTTTTTGTCATAATATCACCCTCATTTACATAACCCCGACAAAAGAAATATGGTCCTATCACATGAATGAGAACTTCTAACGTCTTTATGATTAGTATTATCCTTGTCATAAAATCCAACCAAAAACTAATGTCCAATCACGTGAATGAGAACTTCTATCGTTTTTGTGATTATTATTATCCTTGTCATCAACTCCAACCAAAAACTATACTGTCCTTTCATACGAATGAGAACTTCTATCGTCTTTGTGATTATTATTATTCTTGTCATCAACTCCACCTAAAAACTACTGTCCTATCACGTGAATAACAACTTCTCTCGCATTGGTGAGAATTATTATCTTTGTAATATATTTATATCACCCTCATTTACGTAACCCCGCCGGCAAAAGAAATATGGTCCTATCACGCGAATGAGAACTTCTATCGTCTTTGTGATTATTATTATCCTTGTCATAAACTCCAACCAAAAACTATACTGTCCTATCACGCGAATGAGAACTTCTATCGTCTTTGTGATTATTATTATTCTTGTCATAAACTCCACCCAAAAACTACTGTCCTATCACGTGAATAACAAGTTCTCTCGCATTGGTGATAATTATTATCTTTGTAATATATTTATATCACCCTCATTTACGTAACCCGGCCGGCAAAAGAAATATGGTCCTATCACACGAATGAGAACTTCTATATCGTCTTTGTGATTATTATTATTCTTGTCATAAACTCCAACCAAAAACTACTGTCCTATACTCACGTGAATGAGAATTTCTCTCGTTTTTGTGATGATTATTATATTTGTCATATATTTATATCACCCTCATTTACATAACCCCGACAAAAGAAATATGGTCCTATCACGCAAATGAGAACTCTTATCGTCTTTGTGATTATTATTATTCTTGTCTTATACTCCAACCAAAAACTACTGTCCTATCACGTGAATAATAAGTTCTCTCGCATTCGTAATAATTATTATCTTTGTCATATATTTATATCACCCTCATTTACATAACCCCGACAAAAGAAATATGGTCCTATCGATCGAATGAGAACTCCATCGTCTTTGTGATTATTATTATCCTTGTCATAAACTCCAACCAAAAACTAGTGTCCTATCAGGTGAATAATAAGTTCTCTCGCATTTGTGATAATTATTATCTTTGTATATCACCCTCATTTACATAACCCCGACAAAAGAAATATGGTCCTATCACGCGAGTGAGAACTTCTATCGTCTTTGTGATTATTATTATCCTTGTCATAAAATCCAACCAAAAACTACTGTCCTATCACGTGAATGAGAACTTCTATCTTCTTTTTGATTATTATTTTTCTTGTCATAATATCACCCTAATTTACATAACGCCGACAAAAAGAAATATGGTGCACTCCTATCACACGAATGAGAACTTCTATCGTCTTTGTGATTATTATTATTCTTGTCATATACTCCACCCAAAAACTAGTGTCCTATCACGTGAATAATAAGTTCTCTCGCATTCGTGATAATTATTATCTTTGTAATATTTTTATATCACCCTCATTTACATAACCCCGACAAAAGAAATATGGTCCTATCACGCGAATGAGAACTTCTATCGTCTTTGTGATTATTATTATCCTTGTCATAAAATCCAACCAAAAACTACTGTCCTATCACGTGAATGAGAACTTCTATCTTCTTTTTGATTATTATTTTTCTTGTCATAATATCACCCTAATTTACATAACGCCGACAAAAAGAAATATGGTGCACTCCTATCACACAAATGAGAACTTCTATCGTCTTTGTGATTATTATTATTCTTGTCATATACTCCACCCAAAAACTAGTGTCCTATCACGTGAATAATAAGTTCTCTCGCATTCGTGATAATTATTATCTTTGTCATATATTTATATCACCCTCATTTACATAACCCCGACAAAAGAAATATAGTCCTATCACGCGAATGGGAACTTCTATCGTCTTTGTGATTATTATTATCCTTGTCATAAACTCCAACCAAAAACTATACTGTCCTATCACGCGAATTAGAACTTCTATCGTCTTTATGATTAGTATTATCCTTGTCATGAAATCCAACCAAAAACTACAGTCCTATCACGTGAATGAGAACTTCTATCTTCTTTGTGATTATTATTATTCTTGTCATATATTTATATCACCCTCATTTACATAACCCCGACAAAAGAAATATGGTCCTATCACATGAATGAGAACTTCTATCGTCTTTATGATTAGTATTATCCTTGTCATAAAATCCAACCAAAAACTACTGTCCTATCACGTGAATAATAAGTTCTCTCGCATTTGTGATAATTATTATATTTGTAATATATTTATATCACCCTCATTTACATAACCCCGACAAAAGAAATATGATCCTATCGATCGAATGAGAACTTCTATCGTCTTTGTGATTATTATTATCCTTGTCATAAACTCCAACCAAAAACTATAGTGTCCTATCACGCGAATGAGAACTTCTATCGTCCTTATGATTAGTATTATCCTTGTCATAAAATCCAACCAAAAACTACTGTCCTATCACGTGAATAAGAAGTTCTCTCGCATTTGTGATAATTATTATCTTTGTCATATATTTATATCATCCTCATTTACATAACCCCGACAAAAGAAATATGGACCTATCGATCGAATGAGAACTTCTATCGTCTTTGTGATTATTATTATCCTTGTCATAAACTCCAACCAAAAACTATACTGTCCTATCACGCGAATTAGAACTTCTATCGTCTTTATGATTAGTATTATCCTTGTCATAAAATCCAACCAAAAACTACAGTCCTATTACGTGAATGAGAACTTATATCTTCTTTGTGATTATTATTATTCTTGTCATATATTTATATCACCCTCATTTACATAACCCCGACAAAAGAAATATGGTCCTATCACAATTATGAGAACTTCTATCGTCTTTATGATTAGTATTATCTTTGTCATAAAATCCAACCAAAAACTACTGTCCTATCACGTGAATAATAAGTTCTCTCGCATTTGTGATAATTATTATATTTGTAATATATTTATATCACCCTCATTTACATAACCCCGACAAAAGAAATATGATCCTATCGATCGAATGAGAACTTCTATCGTCTTTGTGATTATTATTATCCTTGTCATAAACTCCAACCAAAAACTATACTGTCCTATCACGCGAATGAGAACTTCTATCGTCTTTATGATTAGTATTATCCTTGTCATAAAATCCAACCAAAAACTACTGTCCTATCACGTGAATAAGAAGTTCTCTCGCATTTGTGATAATTATTATCTTTGTCATATATTTATATCACCCTCATTTACATAACCCCGACAAAAGAAATATGGTCCTATCACGCGAATGAGGACTTCTATCGTCTTTGTGATTATTATTTTTCTTGTCATATATTTATATCACCCTCATTTACATAACCCCGTCAAAAGAAATATGGTCCTATCACGCAAATGAGAACTCTTATCGTCTTTGTGATTATTATTATTGTTGTCATAAACTTCAACCAAAAATTACTGTCCTATCACGTGAATGAGAACTTCTCTCGTTATTGTGATTATTATTATCTTTGTCATATATTTATATCATCCTCATCTATAACCCTAAACAAAAATAATATGGTCCTATATCACGCGAATGAGAACTTCTAGAGAGAGAGAGAGAAAGTTGGAGCGAAATTAGAAAGATGAAGGGTTGATATCATTGACCTACTATGGTGATAGTAAGTGAGAGAGAGACAGTCATCAGACAGACGGACACAGACCGACAGAGAGAGAGACTAACAAGTGATATGGATATAGAAATATGATACAGAAGGGGATGAACGAGGTGATGCGATGAGAGGGAGAGAGAGAGACAGATATATATATACAATATACATCAAAAGAGAATGGTATGGGGTAGAGAAATAAAGAGAGAGGGAAAGAAAATGGGAGAAATAAAGATAGCGAGGGAGAGAAGAGAGAGAGAGAGAGAAAGGAGAGAAGGGATAGTGAGGGATACAAAAGAGAGATACAAAAGAGAGAGGGGGAGATGAGAGTGATATAGAAGCGACAGAGAGAGTGAGAGCATAGACGGTGAGAGAGAGAATTTCAAGGGAGAGTGTTATAACATGGACCAGGTTATGAGACGGGAGGCGAAGGATATAATTCAATTATACGGAAAGAGAGAGATTAGCCCAAACCATAGCCCAAACACGTGTAGCAATTACTGACCTCTACCAGAGGTCATTTAGCAGGATAAACAAAACGTACTCGTAAACTTACTAAGGGATGATCTAAAAATAAGAATGTACAGTATACACATGATCGACTGTTCGGGAAAACGTCAAGTCAACCTTATTATTGATTAATCTTCGTTTGTAAGATTAAACGTATCTTCCTTATTTTTGATAAAGAAATGCAAAATAAATAATGTTACGTTCTCTCTATAAATGATTACCCAAACTGTCCCTGTACAACGACTTTGGGGAGTATTTTGAGATCATCCCTAAAAAAAAATGTGCTAGGAAATTCTTCGGGCCAATCCGGCACATAGACTAATACACGTACACACGTAACATGTACTATACGTAGGCCTAATACATGCACGGGGATGCCAGATCATTGCAGTTCATCACGACCACTTGACTGACTTGACCAAAATACAGGCAATGTGTGCGTTCGTTCACAGAGCTGACGAACAACAATATTATCAAAGTCGAGCCATAACAAATGCATTTCAAAGTTGAAAACACAGAAACGATTAAGAGAGGGAAATGGAAAAATGAGTTGAAGAGAACAACACAGAATATTCCGGCCCGCACAGGAAATAGACTAACGTACGTAAGTACAATAAGATGGCGGCGGTCCGATCGATTATAAAAATTTATATAGCGATTACAGTGTACAGACAAGTGTTTTTTTTTTCTTCAAATTTGGGAGACAGTATAAAAATCTTACACTAAGGCAACTCGACTTTAAAATAATTATCTTTATGATTATATATTGTTTAAGTCTGGTAATATGATTTGGTGTCAAAACATGTTAATTACTACACTTTGACAATAGTGCTATATATGTGTTATGCTGTTCAGATGACATGTAAATTTTCGAACTGAGAGGGAGCTATACCAAATTTACCGGGAGTACCGGTAAATTTTTTTATTTTTTAAAATTTTAATTACTCCAAATCAAAAGCTTTTTAGAGCCCAATTTTTTTAGAGTTGGGTGTTCTAACACTATGTTTCACAATAGTAATGCAAATTTTAAATTTCATGATCCAATCCTGATGAAATATTCCCAAAACTTTGTAATACCTTTAATGACAATTCGGACACGAAACATTAGGCAACCCTTATTTCTATGGCATGGTTTGATATCTCATTGCTGCCACCGTATCAGTAATGAAAGGGTCAACAGTCAATTTTTAGGCCATAGTTTGATTTGTATCCATACACTGCCATTGGCGTCGCTAGACCTTTTTCAGTAGGGGTGTAGAGGCCAACGATTACCGACAAAACTAGCCACCAATTACCGACAAAATTAAATGTCCAATATTTACAAATTCAACCCTATAAACCTGGGGCCGAAGGCTAAATTGTTTTTCCTATGGACTATAATAGTACTTGCATAAGTATGCGCAAAATGGTCATTTTCCTCGACGACATAAATAAACGAATTATTTCTTCAATTTAGTCAGCATCATAGCTATATATTTTAATGCAGGCGCGGAGCTAGGATCTTATTTTAGGGAGAGGCGGTAGTGAGCAAGAGAATCACTCAAAAGCGCGCGCTCATTAGGCGGATGTGGGTGATGGGTCTCCCGTGCAAAGCGCGGAAGCTTAGACGTTTCCTTAATTTTTTTTTTTTTAAAGACGATTTGCTGTACCGTTCTCGTCTGTTTATCCTTTTCTGAATTCAGTCCCCCCCCCCCCCCTCCTCCCGCGTTTTGCGCGGAAGCTTTGACGCTTCATTAAATTATGAGAAAAAGCAGACGATTCGGTGTACTGTTCTCGACTCCTAATCCTTATCTGAATGAAGCTTCTCGCGCGAAGCGCGAAAGTTTTGACGTTTCATTAAATTATTAGAGAAAGAAGACGATTCGTCGTACCGTTTTCGACTCTTAATAAGCCCTATTCATCTAAATTCAGTTTCCCCCTCACGCGCGAAGCACGAAAGCATTTACGTTTCCTCATATCATTAGAGAAAAAACACGATTCGTTAAACCGTTTTCGACTCTAAATATGCCCCATTAATTTTGTCTGAATTCAGTTTCCCCCTCTCGCGCGAAGCGCGGAAGCTTTGACGTTTTCTTAAATTATTAGAGAAAGAAGACAATTCGTTGTACCGTTCTCGACTCGTCTAAATGAAGCCATCCCCTTCCGCGCGAGGAGCGGAATTTTTGGCGATTCATCACAATATAGAGAAAGGAAGACGATTCCTCGTACCGTTTTCTAATCGTATTAAGTCCTATTCATCTGAAATCAGTTTCCCCCTCTCGCGCGAAGCGCGAAAGCTTTGATGTTTCCTCAAATTATTAGAGAAAGAACACGATTCGTTGTACCGTTTTCGACTCGTCTAAATGAAGTTTCCCCTTCCGCGCGAGGCGCGGAATTTTCGGCGTTTCATCACAATATAAAGAAAGGAAGACGATTCGTCGTACCGTTGTTGACTCTTAAACCTTGTTTCAATTCAGTTTCCCCGAAAATGTTAAACCTCTGATTTCTTTAGCTGATATTATAGGAAAGTGAAACTTCGAAAAAATGCAAGTAATCACAGCGGATAAGAAGTCACAGTTCGTAGGGAAAAAAACTTGTTGGCCGACCGACAATATACATCTCACCGACTTCAAGAATACCGACACAGCTGACCCGACACTGAGCAACATATTTACCCGTGTCTTTCTTGCTCCCTCGACAAGACGACTCCACCCAACAACCCACTTCTCTCTTTTACTCCCACTCCTCCTCTCTCAGACTCTTACCTACCCTCTCTCTCCTCTTTTTTTATCCCCCATTTCTTTTGTTTCCCTGTCACTCTTTTTCTTCTTTTTTCCTTTTCTTTCTTTTCTTTCTTTTCCTTTTTTCCTCTCCACCCTCTTTTATTTTTTTCTCTTACTTTCTTCTCTTTTTTCCCTTTCTTTTCCTTTCTTTCCTTTCTTTTCCTTTTCTTTTTTTCTTTTCTTTCCCTTTCCCTCTCTGTTTTCCCTCTCCCTTTTCTCTTTTTCCCGACGGCAACGCAATTTTACCGACAATATCCTGACAGGTGGGGTACGTGTCGCACCCCCACCCCCGCCCCCTTTGGCGACGCCCCTGTTCACTGCCACAAAGTCTGCAATAAGAGTCACCCGTCAATTATATGCATGGCATGAATTCATCTTCCACCGCTACCACCATGTCAGTAACGAAAGAGTCACCAGTCAGTTATATGGCATAGGTTCATATTCCACCGGTGAATTGTCAGCGCTGACTAAATTTGATGATGAAGCGTAAGCGACTAGCGGCGAGTCTATCACTTCGCGCATGTGCAGTAGCTTTATTTTGCTTCACCGTCATCTGCCACAGTCTGTCAGCGACAATCATCGTAGTCTACAATGCACCCAACTTCTATGCCGATATTTTTTTTCGTAGAAATCCCGTAAGTACAGGTCATATTTGTTCCCTAATGCGAAAAACAAAATTCTTAACCCGACATCTATGTGCTTTTTGATTTTTGAATACTTTTTCGGCGGTTAAACAAAGATTAATTATGAGAGCTCGTGTGCGAGTGATCAGTGATTGACCAGTTTCGTGCGCTTGTGCAGTAGACACGAGTCAAAGGCGGAAGCTGCGTGTAGCGCCCGGTCTAGCCCCTACTGTGCTGTATCCGTAGCTGAGCTGAGCTGAGACTGAGTATAGGCTTGTCGGGTTTACTAAATTTAGAGCTGAAAATTTCAGTTTTATTGCAACCTAAGTATTGAAACAGCAACTCCTGTAATAAACTGCAAGAACACAGGAAGTAGATTTCACTAGGCTATAGATCTAGTTACTGTGATTCTCGTAGCCATCTAACACTACATTAACAAATTAACACACACGTTGTCATGCCTGGCCTGCGCCTGGTTGTCGATGAAAATAAAGATTAAAATGATGTAGATCTAGGTCTAGATCTAGATCTAGATATGTACTAAAGTACTAGATCTTAATCTAGTAGGCCTACTAGGGGCAGGGGAGGGGGGAACCCGGCACCCCCCCCCCTCCTCTGGAGAAAAAAAATGTGTAAAAACAAGTGATTTTTGGCTTTTTTTTTGGGGGGGGGGGATGGCCCCCCCTCCCCTAGTGCTTAAATTTTCAAATTTTCGAGGACCCAAAAAAAAAAAAAAATGTGCTCATTACCCCCCCCCCCCCACCCCCACCCCCCCCCCCCCCCCCCCCCCCCCACTGAGCGACTTTGCGGCCAGTTTGATTTTCAAATTTTTGGGAGCCAAAAAAATAAATAAATCAATAAATCTAGGGTCAAGTGCTCACTACCCCCCCCCCCCCCCCCAAAAAAAAAAAAAAAAAAAAAAAAAAAAAAAAAAACTGAGCGACTTTTCGGCCGGCGCGAATTTTCAAATTTTCGGGAGCAAAACAAAAACAAAAATTGGGCCCCCCACCCCCTGAGAAATCCTGGATCCGTGTCTGACTAGGGGTCTACTAGTCTACTACTAGTATTCCCCAATTTATTCAGTCTAGATCTAGAGTAGGCCTAGAGCTAGCCTCTTGTCGATGGCCCTAGCGCTGTTGGAATCCGTAAATTGGCTTTGCTCGCCAGAGAAACCGAAGCGCTCGCCAGAATTTACGGACTCCAACAACGCTAAGGCCATCGACAAGAGGCTAGCCTAGAGCCGTATTGTAGTGGATGTGGTACCTTTTTTCTAATCTCTTTGTTGGCTTTGCCTCTAAATGTCTTTTCTCTGAAATTATTTCTGTTTTGAACATGAGATTAAGTTTTCTGACTCCATGTTTATTTTGCATATTCTCAATTTGATAGAATAAACAGTTTAATAGATCTACGAGACATCGATCTAGACCTCTAGATCATATGATCTATCTGAGATCAAGACATTTTACATACATTTCAATGGTAGATAATGAAAGGGGGCTTTTTTGGTATAGAGAAAATCCAAATTACAAGTCAATAGCACAGTTAATTCTGCAAATGCTCATCAATGTTCATAATGCTCATTTAAAAAAATTATAAATCAAATTCCCCCTCTCTTTTTTACAGGAAAATTTACAGAGCGACTTTTCGCAGCTGCTTGCCTTCTTTGAGTATGTGCTTGAAACAAAATGTCCTGGAGAGAACAGACCACCACAAGAGAAGGTAAACATATTTACCTTAGATCTTATAACTTGGATCTGTTTAGAGGACAAGTTGGAGGGGGATGCAAAGGGCTGGTTTGAGAAGTATCCTTTTATTGGGGGTGGCTATGTATCACATCAACATCTCTAACAAGTTGCTGTAGTGTTTATTTAAAGTGTAATTTTAACCCTATCTATCCCCCCCCCCCTCTACATTTTTTGCGCTAATTTTTTAATGCCAAAGAATCTTAGCTGAAATTGTGTGACTTTTTTTTTCCTAGTCTTGCACATCTTTTGAAATAAATTTGTTGAAAAATCGGACCTAAAGTTACAAAGTCATGTGACCTTTTGTCTTTGCATATCAGCCCGAAAATCACTTATTTTCATGATTTATGTACAAAACATGGAATCTCCTTTTCCCCAAAAAATAAGATAAAACATTGGTTTTTTGGTCTTGTTTATAGTTACGGTAATTATTTATTTATTTATTTATATATATATATTTTTTGTTTTGTTTTTTTTTTTTTTTTTTGGGGGGGGGGGTTCAAAATATTTGAATTATAGTTGAAATTGAAATAAAACTAGAAATTTAATTCGTCACGAAGACGAATAAGGTGGTCTGTCTTCAAGTCTTATAATAGATTACAATATTTACTATATTGAAAAAGGGAGAAGTTATATAGACATGTAAACAATGATGATTATGATGATGATGATCTTGATAGTAATGATTATGATGATGATGATCATGATGATGTTGATGAGGATGATTATCATCATTATGATAATGATGATCATGATCATGAGCGTGATTCTGACATCTTATCGGAAAAATGAGGGGTGATTTAGATAACATATAGTCTCAGCGACAACATACTAAAATCTAGGAGAAAACTGTTGAATAACAACCGAGATACTGGTCAAAACACATTGTCATGCAGATTCATGTTTTGAAAAAAGTGACCTCCCATAGACATAACACGCAAATATGACAAATTATGCATTGTTGCCTTTAATCGAATATTTAAATATGATGACGTCATCTAAATGAAAAATAAATGACATATTTCTGATAGAGAATTATCTCAGCTACAACATATCAAAATCTGGGAGAAGATCGATCACCGATAAGTGAGATAATCTCAAAAAAACAATGACAAAAATGACGTCATCAACAAAATACATTTGTTTGAGTTTGGATGCCAATATGATGACTTTGTTTCACTTTGTACGAGTCAGGGTGGTATGAAATCATATCTCCAACTCATGCCTTCTCCAACCATGATATAAAAATTGGGGGTCAATAGACTATCTGAAGAGCTATTTCGATTTTTAAAATGGCATGTTTTTGATCAAATTTGCATTATATCGCCCATAGCAGTACGCGCGGATTTTGAACTTTGACGCACGCTCACGGCCTTATTAAATATGAAGAGTGACTGAAATTAATGTAAATTGTCTATTACGTTAAGAGGAATCCAAATCATGTAAACATTTTGAATTTGACTTTTTCCGCGCGTCATGAGCGCGCGCAACGCGCGCGGGGACATGTACGGACGGAAAATTTTGAAATGCTTTAAATGACCTGATTCGTACTCTCCTTTAGTAGTTAGGTGATTTTGAGCTTTTAAAAAAAATTTACGCACACGTACGCGCGCGTCATGACCTTTATGTGACCTTTGATGACATGACCTATTGACCCTTGACCTAAAGTATATGTGATATGAATATGAATAACCTTTGCTGATGCATCATGAAGATATGATGGATAACGTGATTTCACAAAATGGCGCCTGGATGACGTCACGATAACCTAATGACCTCGAAAATGTTCCTGTCACGTCTCATGACAATGACTTATAATTGTGCCGAAATTTAATGAAATTAACTAAACCAAACTTGAGTTATCCGGGGCACAAAAAACGGGAAGAAATAAAAATAAATAATAATAAATAAAGAAAATTCTGACGAAATCAATAGGTGGTCTGTTGATAACAGACCACCTAACAAGAAAAATACATCAATAAAAAAATTTTAAAAAATACTCTATAGTGTCTGTACATAAGAAATTATCAAATCGATAGAATAGATAACATAAGGGATAACCTGGCTCTTCCTTTTTTTTCCAAAATTTAAATTACCATAGTCTTCACTTGACATGCATGCAAATTTTGGCAGCGAGAGCCCGTTCAACGGCCACTCATCTATGGCCGAAATCATAGGGGGAGGGGGCCTTCAAAATCCCCCACCCCCAAGGGCTATGCAGTTTAAAAAAAGCCCAGGCTAGAAAGGGTTAACCTCCAATATATCTCTTTTTAGAATTAACATTTGAAGATTTTGTAGAGGGGGGGGGGGGGGGGAGGGGGGGGGTCCAGTACATGAAACAGAATGGCAGGCAAGCAAAAAATTAAAAAATTGACTTTCAAATTTTGCTGAAAAGTAAGTATTGAAGACAACTAAGCTCTTAGAAAATGCTATTTTATTTGTATTTTCTTACATATTTGGTTAATATTTATTGAAATGTTTATAATTCTGTTTCAGGGATTGAGAAGGAGGGATTCCTGTGGAGAGATGGGGTGCCTTGAGGTTCAAGTCTTCATGTTCTGCCCCTTACCTCATAGCGGTGACCTCTTGTGCCTAACAATATAGGAGCAAAGCACAATCGACTGGTAATTTATTGTGAATATTACAATGTTTTTAACAAATGGGGAAGAAAGAGATACATTTATTTATTGACGTGAAACGATTGATATTGTTATCAAGAATGCATCATTTAGTTGTTACCTTTGGACAGCCAACACAACAACCTTGCTATGACGAAAATAAAGCATATATATATTTGAAAGTTCTGTGATGGGTCCACATTAAAGACACACAATTAGAGATAAATATATAAATTATAAATATATATTTTATTAGATATTGAATCACTATACCATCAAATTCAGACCCCCTCTAAAAAAAAAATGAACCACTGGAGGTAAAATGTTGCCTTTTTTATGAATATACCTATTTGTTATTTGTGGAATAGTAAGTGAAAAATGGTAAGTGTGAAATATTAATGAAAGCAATCTCAATATTATTCATTTTATGAGGTGGTGGACCCTGGCCAAAATGTCATGACCGTCACTAGATGGTGCTGGAGGTATTACCAGCACAAACAATCCAGGGCTTCTATGGGAATTGAAGCCGAAGCCGGAAATGTAATGTCTTTGGTGAGTTGAACATTCTTTATTATAAATTTCCACGCTTTCCCACTGCATTCATGTTTTCATTAACCTTTCCTGCACTGCCCCCCCCCATCAGTTGTGTGACTTGACCAATCGCCACACAGACATTGATAAATCCATTATTACTATTTCTTTAATCATTTAATGTCTTTTTTATCATTAAATATTAAAATTTATGCAAATTTTATGAATAAATGTATATATCACTTGATGATCACGCAGTAGGGTTAAATGACATGTCAAGTGCTAAAAATAGTTATAATAGAAATTGGAAACCAAGTATTGAGAATTCCTCACTGCTTTTTAATATTTTTAACAGCTTATCAAAGAAATATATAAGTTAAAACAAGTTTGTTTTTGACATCACTCACTGGTATGTCGGAAATTTATGATGCATACTGCTCAATTTGACACACATTGACATGTCTCTACTTCATCACTAAACAAATTTGATGCTTTTCTGCAAATGAGATTATTTGACATTAACACATTCTACTCTGCTCAAGTCATGATGTCAAGGACAATGAGAGGGGCATTGAGGCCAATCAAAGGGGCATCCACGGCCATAGCCCTGGTGACCTTGGATTAATTTAAGCCCTGCATTATAAATATGAATTTCAATTGCAGTTGATTGAATCACAACAGCATCAAGAGAACCAACATTTTCCAAAGACTCAGCAGCAACAACCAACACCGGCAGCTGCAACAACAGCAGCAACAGCAGCAGCAACTACAAAATCAACAGCAGCAGCAACATTATCAGCACAGCACCAGCAGCAGCAACCTGGACAACAACAGAGGTGGCAGCAGCAATATCGACAACAAGGACAACAAAGAAAATGCACAGCTGATGGACAGCTGGAGCTGTTGGAGATTGAGAGGGAGAAACTTGGAATAAAAAAATTGTGGTTTAAAAAGAAAAGTTGCAAGTAATGATAAGATACAGAAATCAATACTAGGAAATGAACTGTGAGTTTTCTTCATCATTTTTAACTGCATTTTTCAACCTTTGAGGGTCTTTTTTCTCTCAGTAGTTTGAGTAGATCTCAATATATAGATCTATTGATCTAGATTAAATAGTCTGTTCTTTAAAAATTGATGGAAAATTGACACAACAAATGTCATTCTGATTTTGTTTTATTAATAAAGTCCGTCCAATTGAGAAGGCCCTATAACATTAATTTCAGCTTTTGTGTGTTTGTTTTAATTTCGTTGTCTCTACCAACAACAATAAAAAGGTAATACAGTTGGGTGTATGTGGATTCTGAATCTACAAGCTTAGTCTTATCGTTAGACCCCATTCATTCACCTTTGTTATCTAAATTAAACTGAATGAAAGAATGGAGTAAAATTTTAGGTCCCAATTTTTATGCCTCCGTTACGAAGTAGCCGGAGGCATTAAGTGACTCTCACACTCTGCCGTGTAGGCTTACCGTGTGCCACCGTGCGCGAAAATGTCTGCAGACGGTGGAGAACGGCGAGGGCACACGGTGGTTCGTTATCAAAGCGGGCAACACGTTAATAGGGCGTTGGCGCTTATTTACACCCGGTGGGACCCGGCGAAAGTTTTGGGCATGTTTAAAACTTTGGCCGCCTGGCACCGGCCGCAAGTAAGCGGCAAGAGGACGGTGTTGAACGGTATGAGGACGGTATGAATACGTTATGAAAACGGTCACACTGTATGAACACGTTCACAACACGCTCATAACCCGTTACAGAACGGTGATGAAAAATGGAGAGCGGACTGACCGTTGCCGTTCAAATCGGGGTATTTATGGCAGTCGTGTCATGACGTCAGCAGTCCGGGGACTCGCTCGCAGGACGCTCCGAGCGGTGAGTGGACGCTAAGTGACTGGTATGGGCCCGGTATGGAAATGGCCAAAATTTTCAACAAAAGTCAATCTGGGCGGTGAAGACGGTAGAAGCACGTTCAACACCCGGTATGCGCCCGGTGAGAACGGTCAGAAGATGGCAATGAAACGGTGAAAAGATTAATTTTATGATTTTTTTTTTTTTTGCGGCCGGGGACAAGTTCGCTCAAAACCCAACGTTCTGGACTCTGTTTTTTTTTAATAGCCCGGCAGGTGGACGGTAGGCCGTCCGTCCGTACGTCCATACGTCCCGTTCTCGTGATCGGGTTATCTGAAGAACCGACCGATGGATTCCTGCCAAACTTTGGTCATGTATATATCTTGCAGAGCCAATGAACTGATTAGATTTTGGGGTCACGAAGTCAAAGGTCAAAGGTCACATGGCTCATTATGTATGCAAAAACCGCTTGTGATCGCGTTATCTCAAGAACCGATTAATGGAATCCTGCCAAACTTAGATCATGTATGTTACTTGTAGAGCTGATGAACTGATTAGATTTTGGGGTCAGGGTCAAAGGTCATGCGGCTCATTATGTATGCAAAAAAAGCTTGTGATCGCATCATTAGAACAGATTGATGGATTCCTGCCAAACTTAGATCATGTATGTATCTTGCAGAGCCAATGAATTGAGTAGATTCTTGGGTCAAGAGGTCAAAGGTCATGGGCTCATTATGTATGCAAAAATAGCTTGTGAACGCATTCTCATTAGAACTGACAGATGGATTACTATTTAACTCGGGATATCTTGCAGAGCCAATGAACTGAGTAGATTTTAGGGTCATGAGGTCAAAGATCAAAGGGTCATATATGTATATGAGAAATTGCTTGTAATCACGATATTCTGAGAACCTGTTAATGGATTACAATTGAACTTGAATTTGAAAAATTTCTTCTGTTTTGGTTTGTAAAATTGCTCTATGACGGAGGCATCATTTTCGACTGCGCGCAGTCGAAGTTCCATCTAGTTTTTAATAAATCAAACAAACAGTTTTGTACTCCTGATGATTGCAATGGTATTGGGTCTACCTTTCCTAGGACTTCAAGCTCAAGTCAGTTCATTTCAGGAAAAAAAGGCAATACTTACTTGGTTTTTATTTCCGCATATGACTTGCGTCACCCTTCTATTGTCACAAAAGAAAAATCTCAAAGCTTCAAAGACTTGCAGATGGGCAGGTAGAGCCTAACTCATCGTTTAACTCATTTATCATGTATAACACTATTTCCCTAGTAAATCTGTATTTTTGTAACATAGCTGCATCAACTCTAGATTTGTACGATCCCGGAAAACACACTTTCTACGGAGGGCAGCACCCCCAGGATATTCATGAGTGCTGCCATTTTGCCTTTTTGGTTGTTGAGACTAATTAATCGGTGTAAATTGATTTTGTCGGGAGGTCCAAGGCAACCAACAAATTTATTAAAATTAGTTGGTGACTTACATAATTTTGTCAGTGTTTTCCACCGACAAATTTTCATGAAATGGAAATTAGTCGGTGATGATGAAATTGTCGGTGAACATGATATTAGTCGGTGAAAACCACCGACTAATTGTTTCATGAAACGCCCCCTTAGGGTCATTAATGAAAGAGTCACGAGTCATTTCTATGGCACTATTCACTTAAAATTGCTTTTATTGGCCACTTTTTGAGGTGACATATGGGTTCGTATATTTTCTCTCCACTCTGTAGGTAAAGCTACTATAAGATTGCCATAGTTATATACAGTATTTGCCGGCGTAAAGGCCACAGTATTTTTGGAAGAGAAAATATCAAAAAGTCGGGGTGCGGCCTTTACGGCGAAAGAGTTTTTTTTTAAAAAATCAAGTCAAAACCAGCACCAATGTGCACATACGGGACTACGACATTTCAACACATCTTACTGACAATTTTATCTTGCATTGTTGACATGAATACGAAAATAAATTGCTAAAGCAACATTTGCCGATAGATCTTGATCTAAGTTCGTGCCATTGCAAAAGTAAAGGAAGGGACCATTTAACGGACCTGCCGCGAAGCATCCATCCGAAGTCGCCATTTTGTTTTCCATTTCATGCAGTTTCGCATTACACCGTACATTGTGGTAGGGATATATATCTACTCCCTTGTAACTCACCTGATCAAGGATTATTCAGTCTTTAGACTGTTGTACCTATCCATGGTTTCTTTGGTTGGGGTTGTCATCATATTTATCTGGGGCATCTTTCCACCATTTCTCAAGCCCAGATTTGAAACGATTGATAGTGGTACTCTCCACAACATCGCCTGGGAGACCATTCCACACATTGATTATTCTCTGCCTGAATGAGTTTTTCCTTAGTGTCTTCCGGCATTTTAGCTTGTAAAGCTTAAGTGAGTGACCACGTGTGCGACTGCACTTTGTTCTGCTAAAGAAATGTTGTTCTTGAAGATTATCAAACTGGTGCATTATTCTGAATACTTGAATCATATCAGATCGTTTCTGTCTGAACTGTAGAGTGAGGATTTTCAGTGCTTTGAGTCTCTCTGGGTAGTTTAAGTGTCTCACACTTTTGACGAGTTTTGTAGCCCTCTGCACCTTTTCCAACTTATCCTTGTCCTTATTCAAAAGATGGTTCCATACTGTTGAGCAGTACTCTAACTTAGGTCGTACCAGGGTTTTATACAGGAGAACCAATGACTTTTCATCAAGGTGATGAAAGTTTCTCTTGAGGAGCCCAAGGATGGAATTGGCCTTGGCTGTAATTTTTTCCGACATGCATGCTGAATTTCAAGGATGGGTCAAAGGTGACTCCCAGGTCTTTTCCCTCAGTTACGTCTTTTATCATGGAGTTTGTCTATTTGTTGATGGAATAGCTTTCTCTTGGGTTTTTGTATCCATAGTGGATGACCTTGCACTTGGATTCGTTGAAAGGTAGCTGCCATCTTTTTGACCATTCCATCAGAGCATCAATATCATATTGCAATTTGTTGACATCTGCAGCACCCTTTACCGGTCCATATACTTTGGTGTCATCGGCAAACAGTGCAACACTAGAGTTTACTGCTAGAGGAAGATCGTTGATGTAGATGAGGAACAAGATTGGGAATGCCACTTGTTACATTTTTCCATGATGAGTAGGCTCCATCTACTTTAACTCTTTGCGTTCTACATGTCAGTAGGGCTTTGATCCACTTGGAGAGTTTCCCTTGAATTCCATATGCTTCAATCTTCGCAATCAGCCTCATGTGAGGGGCACTTTCAAAAGCTTTCAAAAAATCTAGGTAAATGCAGTCAAATGGTATTGAAAGATCTTCAAGTTGTGACCATGTCTCTAATACCTCCAATAACTGTGAAGCACATGATCTTCCACTTCTGAATCCATGTTGTCTGGCAGAAAAAAGCTCATTCTTTTCCATGTGCTCTGCTATCTTATCTCTCATTATCTTTTCCATGACTTTGCAAGTTACAGATGTTAAACTCACTGGTCTGTAATTACCACTGCCATCCTTACGTCCTGATTTGTGTAATGGGACAACATTGGCTTTTTTCCATGCTGTTGGTACTTGTCCCTCATTCATGGATTTCTTGAAAATCAGATAGAGTAGAATACATATAGCATCTGCAGTCTCTCTCAGTACCTTTGAGTGTATCTCATCTAGACCAGGGGATTTGTCAGGCTTCTTGAGGTGTTTCAGGATGGTGTCCTCAGATAATTCTAGCTCTTCCAGGCTCTCTTCCACCTCTAATGGCACTGGCTTCGGGATGTGGTTTGTATCCTCTGTTGTGAATACACTAATGAAGAAGTCATTTAGTGTTTCTGCTTGATCCTCTGGATTATAAGCAAGTGATCCATCTTGTTTTAGTAGAGGAGGAATTCATGAGTGACTTGCTGTTCCTTTCTTCACATATCTCTAAAAACTTTTAGGATTCTCCTTGATTTCTCTTGCAATCTGTCTTTCAAAATCTTGTTTTGACTTTTTCACCTCTGTGGCTGTATTTCGAGCTTTTTTGTACATACTCCAGTTGCCTGCAGTACTGTTCTTTTGGTATTTTTTTCCAGGCTTTATGCTTATCCTTTAAGTGTTTTCTTGTGGTTAGAGTCATCCATGATGGTTGAGCACTTTGTCCTATTTTGGCTTTAGGAATATGCTTTTCTACACTCTGTTTAACATTGCATTCCAACAGTTTCCATGACTTCTCAATGTTCAAGTTTGTTAGCTCTGCTTCCCAGTTGACTTTCTTTATGTCTTCTTTAATGGCACCATAATCTCCTTTGTAGTATTTGTATGTAGTTCTGTTCCTCTTAGCCACTTCTCCTAGGTTTACATGGAAGCAAAGTACTCCATGTTCACTCTTTCCTATGGGTGGTTGACGTTAACGATGTCAATGGTCTCGTCATTGTTGGTAAGCACCAGGTCTAGCAGACTTTCCCTCTGTCCTTCTCTAAATCTTGTTGGCTGTGTAACATGCTGGCTCAAGTATAGATCATTAATGTTATCCAGTATGTAAGAAGCTGGGTGGTCTTCTGAGCAATTTGCGACGTTTCTAGCCCAATCAATGTCTCTAAGATTCAGGTCTCCCACTATCATCAGATCACCATTTCTGTCGCACGTCTCTGTCATCAAGGAGCATAAATTTCTACAGTTTATGTCAGAAGAACTCGGGCTCCTGTAGACATTTCCAATTAAGAGTTTCCTGCCATCATCAACTTGGATCTCACACCATACAGACTCTTCGAATTCGGTCAGCAAGTATATTTGTCTTGACAAGGACATTTCGGTTGACATGTATATTGCAACTCCTCTCCTTGCAGCTGGGGAAATGAATATATCATATCCATTGAGCTTAAGTTCAATTTCAGCATTTACATCATCTTTGGAATGTTTGGAGAGAATCTCTTGAACACAGATAACACCAGGTTTCTCCAATCTTACTCTGGCTTCAAACTCTTCCATTTTGTTGGTAAGTGTGTCCACATTAGTGCATAAGACTTTAATCTTTCCAGCTGTTATTGGTTGTCTATCCTTCCCAACATCAAAAGAGTTGCTCTCTGTTTCAATACTAACACCACTACACTTTCCTTCTGAATTTTCCACAACTTCAGTAGAGTTATTTTTTGCAACATGTGTACATACTGTACAATTGCTGGTGGCGTGTGCAGGTGTCTCTGTGCTTGTTGGTGCAAGACACCAAATCTGCCCACGATCACTTTTTGAGCTAAACTTCCGGTAAATTATAAGAATATTGATGAATTTGGTATCAGTTTGTAAAATAAAATAGTGTTTTACGAGAAAATTATGATTATTTTGTTTTGTCCATTTTTGTTCAGTTTTCCCTCTTTTAAATATCAAAGTTGGAGCGCTGCGGCCTTATGGCCGGCAATTACGGTAACTATTTACATCCAAGCCAACAATTGTTTACATTTTTAATGGTATTAATCTAATTGTTCGATATTACTCAGAAATGAGATCGACAATTTAAGCATCAATGTGGAGAACTTCTAATTTGAATATTGCCCTTGGAGGGGCAGAGCTGCATAAGCAAGGTAATGCCATGGGTAGGTGCAAAGACAGGAACCGTTGTCAGTATTTGTATTTAAATCATATAGAATTGACACATTTTGAAACATGCTCATTGGTCAAAAGTTTTGTCGTGGAGATAGAAAAAAAAGTTGATTAAGAGGATGAACATCAAGATAGTTTCCTCCTATTCTTTTCTTTCTACAAGGTGGATCTTGCGGACATTTACCGTATCACCTCAGTTGCGACTCAAGGGCGACAAGATATGAACCAGTGGGTAACAAGGTACAAACTTTCTTGTAGTACTGATGGCACGACCTTTTACACCGTGCAGGACATCTCTACAAACCCTGCATATGACGAGGTAAGTTTGTTCTCTGATTATTCTTTTTTTTTTAAATATTACATTGACTCTATTCTTGTAGGAATTTGAAGGTATTTAATAACTTTTTGATAACAATTAAAATATTTTTTATTACAATACTTTTTTAAGGAAAAAGGCCATCGTTACCTCAGGAACACATATACATCTAAGTTGTAGTATATACTACGCTGCTTACACAAAGTATAAGAGGAAAAAACTATTATGTAGGATTGTCAGAGCAAGTAATGCACTTCAAGCAAAAAATATTCAATCCATATGTGTTTTCTTATTTTATTACTAGGTCTCGAAAACTAGAAATTGATGTCATCAGAGTAAAACTTCAAATAGAAACGAAGGGACAGGCACTGGACATGCAAAAATATGTATTATTCAGCATGCTTGTCAATTCGATTCTCTTTTAGTTCGATTGCAATTGACCGCAGAATCATTTGAGTCATAATTAATTCAAAAGTGGATTGATTTTCCTTTTTCATTGAAGGTCTTCACCGGTAATGTTGACCGCAACACCATCGTGACCAACACTCTACCTGTACCCCAAATTTGCCGCTATGTCCGCTTGATGCCTGTCAGCTGGTTCGGCCATGTCAGTCTTCGTATGGAGATCTACGGTAAAGGCCCTCTCACAGGTCAGTTTTAAAACAAGGGATACTTCAACATGATTTGCTCCATATATTCAATTTCTCCTGCGATAATTACTCTGGGCATTTTTTCATCAATAATAGAGGCATAGTGCTACGGTTATAATTAGGTGATACGTACGTAGTTATACGTATCACCTATTGATTTCGTACAAATTTGTCTTTATTAGGTGATACGTACGTAGTTATACGTATCACCTTTTGATTTCGTGAAGATTTTTCTTTATTATAATTTATTCTTCCTCGAATTTGTTCGCAGGATATCTCAAGAATTGATAAAGCTATTGTCATGCAGCTTGCCATGATGACAGATCCTAGTCTAACTTAGAACTGTGTTACAAAAATCATTTTGACGTAATCTAGGTGCCATTTTGTGAAAATCAACTCATGATCATATCTTCATAACAGAAATTAATTTCTCATTCATATTCATCATGTTGAAGGTCAATATCCGTCCGGTCAATTGCAGGTCATTAAAAGTGCGCGTACGGGTAAGTCCGCGCGTTTACGCGCGCGCAGATTTTAAAATTGCTCCAAATCGTCTCAAGTTCAATTTGCATACGTTTGCGGCCTTTTGGGCATTTTTTTTTAAGTCGCGCACAAGTGCCTGCGTGCGCGTTTTCGTTCGTCATGGCCGTACGCAACATAGAATCGCCATTCTTTTTTCTTTCATGATTTTGTCCATACTTTTCCGAACAATTTGATACCATGTCTATTTCTTCATGACTATTCATAAGGGGATGAGCGTCCGTTCAAGATAAATGTCCGTACGCGCGAGCTCTTGTATTACATAGTATATATGGGCAAAAATATTCCTATACAAAGCCTATTGTAGCTCTTTGGTATGCTTGGGGATCGCAATTTTTATTTCATATTTGAATGGAATATGAGTCGGAGATATGATGTCATGTCTCATTTGGCCATGAAGAACATCGTGACACAATCATAATAGCATTGGAACTCAAAATACGAATGTGCATATTATGACGTCACCATATTTATAGAAAATTGAGTGTATATCTGTAAATATTCATAATTTTTCTCCCAATTCTCGATTTGTTGTAGCTGAGACAATTTTCTACATGGAATATGGTATTTATTTGTCATATAAACAATGGCGTCATGGTCAACTATTTCGATTGAAGGTGGCATGTCAATTTTCCCAATGTTGCGTGTGTTCTCTAGGGGAGGTGACTTTTTCTGAAATCTTCATTCTACATTCCAGTCTTGTTTGAGCAATATCTCGATAGTTTGCCTGTTTTTCTGTAAGCTTCGGATATTTTCTAGCTAAGACCATTCTCTACACAAAATGTGCAATTTATTTTTTAATCAGATGTTGGGATCATGGTGATATTTTAATTACACATTGTGATTTAATAATCTCAATTTCCGTTTACGTGTAATGTGTGAGTGGATTTGTTTTTGTTGGTATAGTGGTCAAAGCACTTGCTTCCCATTCAGTCGACCCAGATTCGATTCCCGATGGGTTAATATATATATATTTTTTAAAATTAAAATCGTGAAAACGCGTTCTTCATTATGTGTATTAGAATATGTATTACCTAATTTGTCAAGTGACAAATTCAAGTACAGTAATGATTTGTTATAGGGTATGATAAAGACTGGTGTGATTTATCCTGATAATAGCTATTTAACTTTTGGAGCTGAGGTGTCTCATGCCATTTCTGCGTCCAGTTTCATGCCAATTTCTGCGTCGATTTTCACATTTATTTCACGCCCAAATGAATAAATTTGCTTTAGTGACATTTTTCTTGTCTGACAGGGGCACATTACGTTTTATGAAAGGGTGAGATTTTTCTAAATATATTTTCTTTAAAGGCCACGTTTTTGAAAAAAAACACTTATACTTAAAGAGATATTTTGTTCATTTAATTCATTTGAATTAAGTGGTAATAGTTTTACAAATAAAGTAATTCATTCTTGAACTGTAATTTGTATTTATAATGCCATTTTGACTTTATTTTCCTGTTCACCGCCAATTGAAGATAAATATGTCAAAAGGGACATTATATTCTCATCCCTTTTTATCCCTTTTACTGTCTTTGGAACTCAATTTGCACAGATATCAACGATTGTTCTCCCGATCCTTGTGAAAATGGAGGAATTTGCAGTAATGGAGTGAACACCTTTACTTGTGCCTGCGATCTTGGCTATACAGGGCCTACGTGCGGAACAGGTAAGTCATAGAGTTAAAGTAGATTACATACCAACATGTTTTTATATAAAGCAATTGCTCCTTCGTTTATCAAGACATTATAGATAAAGGGCAAACATGGAAATAGAAAGAAAGAAACATACAATCATTGGTGGGGAAAACCTTGGAGGTTTTTCTTGACTGACAGTCTCATGCCAAGATTGTAACTACACTTTTATGTCCACCCGATAGGATCATTCGATCCTATTTGCCTATTTGACCACCTCTTCCTACATTTTGCTATACATTGTCACGCATTAACTTACAGCCATCTTGAATGGACCTGGCCCTCTGGGACTTGAGAGTTATTTCATCCCAGATTCAAGTCTGACAGCTTCCAGTGAGTATAATGCTGACCATGGTGCAAAGAGAGGTCGTCTTAACCTGGCTCGAGTCGGGAACCTGCGTGGAGCCTGGTCTGCACGACCAACAGATGCCAAACCGTGGATCCAGGTAAGCAAATAATTTCTTTAAGACAATTCGGACACGAAACATTAGGCTTATTTCTATGGCATGGGTTCATATCTCACTGCTGACACCGTATCAGTAACGAAAGGGTCAACAGTCAAATCTTAGACCACAGTTTGATTTGTATCCATACACTGCCACAAAGGCTGTAATAAAAGTCACCCGTCGTTTCTATGCACGGCATGAATTTATATTCCACCGCTACTACCATGTCAGTAACGAAAGAGTTACCAGTTATTTCTATGGCACTATTCACTTACACTGTTAAAATTGTTTTTATTGGCCACTTTTTGAGGTGGCATATGAGTTCGTAGATTTTGTCTCCACTCTATAGGTAGGGCTACTATAAGATTGCCATAGTTACATAATTATTCATATCCTAGTCAATAATTGCTTTCATTTTTAAGGGCATTAATATAATTGTTCGATATCACTCAGAAATGAGATCGACAACTAAAGCTTCAAGATGGAGAACTTCTAATTAAACTATTGCCCTTGGAGAGGCAGAGCTGCATGAAAGCAAGGTAATGTCATTGAAAGGAGCAGAGAAAGAAACCGTTCTTAGCTGGATCAATAGGGAACTCAGTTCACACCGTACCAGATTGCCACTTGAAATTGTATATTTTATTGTATTCAAATCTGCAAAGATATAAATCAAAGGACTCATAAATATATGTATGTGTTATGTTATCAATAAAATGAATACACTCTCTAAAACATGTATAAGAGTTTTCCTTTCCTTTTCTCAAATGGGTTACAACTGAATTCAAGTAAACTCTCTATTTCATACAAATACAATTTACTTCTGTTTGTATCCAAATATTCTATCAGATCATGTCAATATCTCATAACCGATTAATCTTCAAAAACTAAATCTAGTTTAAATGACCATACGAAAAATACATGCATAACCAACACAGAAATGACAAATAGTGATTTCTTTCTTTTCTATCACCAAATCCTCAAACTATAAACTTTACTTGCCCTCCTTGGTTCTTACAAGTAATAATTGTTTACATTACAATTCACCATATATTTAATATTTCGTTAAGGATCGAAATAAGCGATCATATTTTAAGTGTAACACAGTCTAAATTGCTCCTAATACATGAACTGGTCTACTCTAAATGTTTTATAACCAAAATAGATAATTAATAATATCACTGAAACTTTCCCTTTTAAATTACGAGCCACGTCTACATTTCGTAAAACGCCACCTACGTTCAAACCAAATACCTTTACACGTATGCAATAAACTCAAACTTAAATTCAATTCAATTCAATTCAATTCAGTTTTATTTCATTCAGTTTAAAAAGACAACATTTCATATAAGAACCAGCTATATATTATAAAATACACATTACGAACATATTTGACATTTGGACATAAAATAAACTGAATAGGTTGCAACCTGAAAGGAAAAAAAATAATCCTTATATAAAGGTTGACCCTTTTTTATAATAAACAAATATGAAATATATCCGTTACTAAACATTATACTATACTCAAATCAAGACAACAAACATACATACAACAAACAAATAAAATATGTCTTGAACTTAAATGATTATTGCAGTTTATCTAAAAGAAATTTCTTATACCTACGTTTAAAATCATTTACACTAACATAATTATGAATATAATGGGGAAGAGTGTTCCATAAAAAGGGTCCTTGGAAAATAATTATTTTTTGGTTTACTACTGTACGAGTCAATGGCAAGTGAAATTGTTTAGCATTTCTAGTAGTATAACTATGAACATTACAGTTTAAAATAAACAATTTGGAAATAGAATCAGGGATGAGATTGTGGTGACATAAATACATAAAAACACCTACTTGTAATATATATACATCCCTATATTGCAACATGTTTAATAAGTAAAATATTGGATTGGTATGGGCAAGGAAAGAAGAATGGTTCATAATTCTTATTGCACGTTTTTGTAATTTAAACAGTCTATCTTGATAAATTAATGCAGCATTGCCCCATACAATAATAGCATAATGTATAAAGTAAGGGTACACAGTTGCATAGTATATCATTTTGAGTATAATTTTAGGGAGTGATTTCAATCTGTACATGACACCAATACTTTTACATAATTTGTTGCAGATGACACCAATATGATTAGACCAGGAGAACTTATCATCGATAATAACACCCAAAAACTTTGCTGAAGAAACTCTCTGAATGTTTGCATTACCTAGTTTGATTGTTATTGAGTCTTTATTAAGTTTCTTTTTGGTAAAAATCATAAAATTGGTTTTCTTTTCATTAATGGAAAGTTTATTAGCGTAGTTTATTCCTGCACAAGTACCAAATACAAATGTATATTTCAATACCAGCTTATTCTTTTCCTTGAGCTCTGAAAATTATACATTTCTCATACTTCTTTCACACATAAATGAAATTACTGATTGTTCAATGTCAACTATTACAAAAACTCACTTCTTAGGCGACAATCTGGCATCACAAGTAAATAAATTTGTTTCTCGACAACTGCTGACGTCTTGCTCTGTATTCTGTAAAGTAGCGTAATAAGGTATCTTTAAAACCCCAAAACTTCAAGCGATTATTAAACTAACTTCTTTTGACTCCAAATCTACGGTATCTTCAAATGACCATCAATAAAAAGAAAACATTAAATAGAAATACAAAATAAGGTTTGTTCATCAAACCACTTAGTATTTGTATTTAAATCATATAGATTTGACACATTTTGGAACATGCTCATTGGTTAAAATTTTTGTCATGGAGATAGATGATTAAGAGGATGAACATCAAGAAAGCTTCCTCCGATTCTTTCTTTCTACTAGGTGGATCTTGCAGACATTTACCGTATCACTTCAGTTGCGACTCAAGGGCGACAAGATGAAAACCAGTGGGTAACAAGCTACAGGCTTGCTTGTAGTACTGATGGCACGACCTTTTACACCGTGCAGGGCATCTCTGCATACCCTCGAGCTGTCAGGGTAAGTTTGTTCTCCGATTATTAGTTTTTTAATATTACATTGACTTTATTCTTGAAGAACTTTGAAGGCATTTGAAATCTTTTTGATAACAATTAAAATATGTTCATGTTTAAAGAAAAAGGCAATCATTACCTCAGGAACACATTTACATCTTAGGTGAATTATTTAATATTCTGCTTACACAAAGTGTAAGAGCAAAAAAAAAAATATTAAGTAGGATTGAAGAACTGTCTATATTTGTAAATATATCAGAGCAAGAAAAGCACTTCAAGCAAAAAATCTTCAATCCATATCATATTTTTTCCAATTCTATTACTAGGTCTCGAAAAATAGAAATTGATGTCACAGAATATAACTTCAAATCGAAACGAATGGCCAGACACTGAACATGAAAAAAATATGTATCATTCAGCATGTTTATCGATTCGATTCTCTTTAGTTCGATTGCAATTGACCGCAGAATCATTTGAGTCATAATTCATTCAAAAGCTGATTGATTTTCCTTTTTCATAGAAGATCTTCACCGGTAATGCCGACCGCAACACCATCGTGACCAACACTCTGCCTGTATCCCAGATTTGCCGCTATGTCCGCTTGATGCCTGTCAGCTGGTACGGCCACATCAGTCTTCGTATGGAGATCTACGGTGAAGGTCTTTTCACAGGTCAGTTTTAAAACTAGTGATAGTCCAACATTTTTTGCTCCATATTCAATTTCTCTTGCGACAATTACTCTGGGTCCCTTTTTCACTAATCATAGAGGCATAGTGCTACGGTTATAATTAGGTGATACGTACGTAGTTATACGTATCACCTATTGATTTCGTCAAGATTTGTCTTTATTAGGTGATACGTACGTGGTATTACGATTAAATATCACCTTTTGATTTTGTGAAGATATTTCTTTATTATTATTTATTCTTCCTCGAATTTGTTCGCAGGATATCTCAAGAATTGATAAAGCTATTGTCATGCAGCTTGCCATGATGACAGATCCTAGTCTAACTTAGAACTGTGTTACAAAAAATCATTTTGACGTAATCTAGGTGCCATTTTGTGAAAATCAACTCATGATCATATCTTCATAACAGAAATTAATTTCTCATTCATATTCATCATGTTGAAGGTCAATATCCGTCCGGTCAATTGCAGGTCATTAAACGTGCGCGTACGGGTAAGTCCGCGCGTTTACGCGCGCGCAGATTTTAAAATTGCTCCAAATCGTCTCAAGTTCAATTTGCATACGTTTGCGGCCTTTTGGGCATTTTTTTTTAAGTCGCGCACAAGTGCCTGCGTGCGCGTTTTCGTTCGTCATGGCCGTACGCAACATAGAATCGCCATTCTTTTTTCTTTCATGATTTTGTCCATACTTTTCCGAACAATTCGATACCATGTCTATTTCTTTATGACTATTCATAAGGGGATGAGCGTCCGTTCAAGATAAATGTCCGTACGCGCGAGCTCTTGTATTACATAGTATATATGGGCAAAAATATTCCTATACAAAGCCTATTGTAGCTCTTTGGTATGCTTGGGGATCGCAATTTTTATTTCATATTTGAATGGAATATGAGTCGGAGATATGATGTCATGTCTCATTTGGCCATGAAGAACATCGTGACACAATCATAATAGCATTGGAACTCAAAATACGAATGTGCATATTATGACGTCACCATATTTATAGAAAATTGAGTGTATATCTGTAAATATTCATAATTTTTCTCCCAATTCTCGATTTGTTGTAGCTGAGACAATTTTCTACATGGAATATGGTATTTATTTGTCATATAAACAATGGCGTCATGGTCAACTATTTCGATTGAAGGTGGCATGTCAATTTTCCCAATGTTGCGTGTGTTCTCTAGGGGAGGTGACTTTTTCTGAAATCTTCATTCTACATTCCAGTCTTGTTTGAGCAATATCTCGATAGTTTGCCTGTTTTTCTGTAAGCTTCGGATATTTTCTAGCTAAGACCATTCTCTACACAAAATGTGCAATTTATTTTTTAATCAGATGTTGGGATCATGGTGATATTTTAATTACACATTGTGATTTAATAATCTCAATTTCCGTTTACGTGTAATGTGTGAGTGGATTTGTTTTTGTTGGTATAGTGGTCAAAGCACTTGCTTCCCATTCAGTCGACCCAGATTCGATTCCCGATGGGTTAATATATATATATTTTTTAAAATTAAAATCGTGAAAACGCGTTCTTCATTATGTGTATTAGAATATGTATTACCTAATTTGTCAAGTGACAAATTCAAGTACAGTAATGATTTGTTATAGGGTATGATAAAGACTGGTGTGATTTATCCTGATAATAGCTATTTAACTTTTGGAGCTGAGGTGTCTCATGCCATTTCTGCGTCCAGTTTCATGCCAATTTCTGCGTCGATTTTCACATTTATTTCACGCCCAAATGAATAAATTTGCTTTAGTGACATTTTTCTTGTCTGACAGGGGCACATTACGTTTTATGAAAGGGTGAGATTTTTCTAAATATATTTTCTTTAAAGGCCACGTTTTTGAAAAAAAAACACTTATACTTAAAGAGATATTTTGTTCATTTAATTCATTTGAATTAAGTGGTAATAGTTTTACAAATAAAGTAATTCATTCTTGAACTGTAATTTGTATTTATAATGCCATTTTGACTTTATTTTCCTGTTCACCGCCAATTGAAGATAAATATGTCAAAAGGGACATTATATTCTCATCCCTTTTTATCCCTTTTACTGTCTTTGGAACTCAATTTGCACAGATATCAACGATTGTTCTCCCGATCCTTGTGAAAATGGAGGAATTTGCAGTAATGGAGTGAACACCTTTACTTGTGCCTGCGATCTTGGCTATACAGGGCCTACGTGCGGAACAGGTAAGTCATAGAGTTAAAGTAGATTACATACCAACATGTTTTTATATAAAGCAATTGCTCCTTCGTTTATCAAGACATTATAGATAAAGGGCAAACATGGAAATAGAAAGAAAGAAACATACAATCATTGGTGGGGAAAACCTTGGAGGTTTTTCTTGACTGACAGTCTCATGCCAAGATTGTAACTACACTTTTATGTCCACCCGATAGGATCATTCGATCCTATTTGCCTATTTGACCACCTCTTCCTACATTTTGCTATACATTGTCACGCATTAACTTACAGCCATCTTGAATGGACCTGGCCCTCTGGGACTTGAGAGTTATTTCATCCCAGATTCAAGTCTGACAGCTTCCAGTGAGTATAATGCTGACCATGGTGCAAAGAGAGGTCGTCTTAACCTGGCTCGAGTCGGGAACCTGCGTGGAGCCTGGTCTGCACGACCAACAGATGCCAAACCGTGGATCCAGGTAAGCAAATAATTTCTTTAAGACAATTCGGACACGAAACATTAGGCTTATTTCTATGGCATGGGTTCATATCTCACTGCTGACACCGTATCAGTAACGAAAGGGTCAACAGTCAAATCTTAGACCACAGTTTGATTTGTATCCATACACTGCCACAAAGGCTGTAATAAAAGTCACCCGTCGTTTCTATGCACGGCATGAATTTATATTCCACCGCTACTACCATGTCAGTAACGAAAGAGTTACCAGTTATTTCTATGGCACTATTCACTTACACTGTTAAAATTGTTTTTATTGGCCACTTTTTGAGGTGGCATATGAGTTCGTAGATTTTGTCTCCACTCTATAGGTAGGGCTACTATAAGATTGCCATAGTTACATAATTATTCATATCCTAGTCAATAATTGCTTTCATTTTTAAGGGCATTAATATAATTGTTCGATATCACTCAGAAATGAGATCGACAACTAAAGCTTCAAGATGGAGAACTTCTAATTAAACTATTGCCCTTGGAGAGGCAGAGCTGC
This sequence comes from Strongylocentrotus purpuratus, assembly GCF_000002235.5. Taxonomy (NCBI): domain Eukaryota; kingdom Metazoa; phylum Echinodermata; class Echinoidea; order Camarodonta; family Strongylocentrotidae; genus Strongylocentrotus; species Strongylocentrotus purpuratus. The sequence continues at coordinate 11,361,812 of NW_022145602.1, read as the reverse complement.
ATGAAAGCAAGGTAATGTCATTGAAAGGAGCAGAGAAAGAAACCGTTCTTAGCTGGATCAATAGGGAACTCAGTTCACACCGTACCAGATTGCCACTTGAAATTGTATATTTTATTGTATTCAAATCTGCAAAGATATAAATCAAAGGACTCATAAATATATGTATGTGTTATGTTATCAATAAAATGAATACACTCTCTAAAACATGTATAAGAGTTTTCCTTTCCTTTTCTCAAATGGGTTACAACTGAATTCAAGTAAACTCTCTATTTCATACAAATACAATTTACTTCTGTTTGTATCCAAATATTCTATCAGATCATGTCAATATCTCATAACCGATTAATCTTCAAAAACTAAATCTAGTTTAAATGACCATACGAAAAATACATGCATAACCAACACAGAAATGACAAATAGTGATTTCTTTCTTTTCTATCACCAAATCCTCAAACTATAAACTTTACTTGCCCTCCTTGGTTCTTACAAGTAATAATTGTTTACATTACAATTCACCATATATTTAATATTTCGTTAAGGATCGAAATAAGCGATCATATTTTAAGTGTAACACAGTCTAAATTGCTCCTAATACATGAACTGGTCTACTCTAAATGTTTTATAACCAAAATAGATAATTAATAATATCACTGAAACTTTCCCTTTTAAATTACGAGCCACGTCTACATTTCGTAAAACGCCACCTACGTTCAAACCAAATACCTTTACACGTATGCAATAAACTCAAACTTAAATTCAATTCAATTCAATTCAATTCAGTTTTATTTCATTCAGTTTAAAAAGACAACATTTCATATAAGAACCAGCTATATATTATAAAATACACATTACGAACATATTTGACATTTGGACATAAAATAAACTGAATAGGTTGCAACCTGAAAGGAAAAAAAATAATCCTTATATAAAGGTTGACCCTTTTTTATAATAAACAAATATGAAATATATCCGTTACTAAACATTATACTATACTCAAATCAAGACAACAAACATACATACAACAAACAAATAAAATATGTCTTGAACTTAAATGATTATTGCAGTTTATCTAAAAGAAATTTCTTATACCTACGTTTAAAATAATTTACACTAACATAATTATGAATATAATGGGGAAGAGTGTTTCATAAAAAGGGTCCTTGGAAAATAATTATTTTTTGGTTTATTACTGTACGAGTCAATGGCAAGTGAAATTGTTTAGCATTTCTAGTAGTATAACTATGAACATTACAGTTTAAAATAAACAATTTGGAAATAGAATCAGGGATAAGATTGTGGTGACATAAATACATAAAAACACCTACTTGTAATATATATACATCCCTATATTGCAACATGTTTAATAAGTAAAATATTGGATTGGTATGGGCAAGGAAAGAAGAATGGTTCATAATTCTTATTGCACGTTTTTGTAATTTAAACAGTCTATCTTGATAAATTAATGCAGCATTGCCCCATACAATAATAGCATAATGTATAAAGTAAGGGTACACAGTTGCATAGTATATCATTTTGAGTATAATTTTAGGGAGTGATTTCAATCTGTACATGACACCAATACTTTTACATAATTTGTTGCAGATGACACCAATATGATTAGACCAGGAGAACTTATCATCGATAATAACACCCAAAAACTTTGCTGAAGAAACTCTCTGAATGTTTGCATTACCTAGTTTGATTGTTATTGAGTCTTTATTAAGTTTCTTTTTGGTAAAAATCATAAAATTGGTTTTCTTTTCATTAATGGAAAGTTTATTAGCGTAGTTTATTCCTGCACAAGTACCAAATACAAATGTATATTTCAATACCAGCTTATTCTTTTCCTTGAGCTCTGAAAATTATACATTTCTCATACTTCTTTCACACATAAATGAAATTACTGATTGTTCAATGTCAACTATTACAAAAACTCACTTCTTAGGCGACAATCTGGCATCACAAGTAAATAAATTTGTTTCTCGACAACTGCTGACGTCTTGCTCTGTATTCTGTAAAGTAGCGTAATAAGGTATCTTTAAAACCCCAAAACTTAAAGCGATTATTAAACTAACTTCTTTTGACTCCAAATCTACGGTATCTTCAAATGACCATCAATAAAAAGAAAACATTAAATAGAAATACAAAATAAGGTTTGTTCATCAAACCACTTAGTATTTGTATTTAAATCATATAGATTTGACACATTTTGGAACATGCTCATTGGTTAAAATTTTTGTCATGGAGATAGATGATTAAGAGGATGAACATCAAGAAAGCTTCCTCCGATTCTTTCTTTCTACAAGGTGGATCTTGCAGACATTTACCGTATCACTTCAGTTGCGACTCAAGGGCGACAAGATGAAAACCAGTGGGTAACAAGCTACAGGCTTGCTTGTAGTACTGATGGCACGACCTTTTACACCGTGCAGGGCATCTCTGCATACCCTCGAGCTGTCAGGGTAAGTTTGTTCTCCGATTATTCGTTTTTTAATATTACATTGACTTTATTCTTGAAGAACTTTGAAGGCATTTGAAATCTTTTTGATAACAATTAAAATATGTTCATGTTACGATACTTTCTTTTAAAGAAAAAGGCAATCATTACCTCAGGAACACATTTACATCTTAGGTGAATTATTTAATATTCTGCTTACACAAAGTGTAAGAGCAAAAAAAAAAATATTAAGTAGGATTGAAGAACTGTCTATATTTGTAAATATATCAGAGCAAGAAAAGCACTTCAAGCAAAAAATCTTCAATCCATATCATATTTTTTCCAATTCTATTACTAGGTCTCGAAAAATAGAAATTGATGTCACAGAATATAACTTCAAATCGAAACGAATGGCCAGACACTGAACATGAAAAAAATATGTATCATTCAGCATGTTTATCGATTCGATTCTCTTTAGTTCGATTGCAATTGACCGCAGAATCATTTGAGTCATAATTCATTCAAAAGCTGATTGATTTTCCTTTTTCATAGAAGATCTTCACCGGTAATGCCGACCGCAACACCATCGTGACCAACACTCTGCCTGTATCCCAGATTTGCCGCTATGTCCGCTTGATGCCTGTCAGCTGGTACGGCCACATCAGTCTTCGTATGGAGATCTACGGTGAAGGTCCTTTCACAGGTCAGTTTTAAAACTAGTGATAGTCCAACATTTTTTGCTCCATATTCAATTTCTCTTGCGACAATTACTCTGGGTCCCTTTTTCACTAATCATAGAGGCATAGTGCTACGGTTATAATTAGGTGATACGTACGTAGTTATACGTATCACCTATTGATTTCGTCAAGATTTGTCTTTATTAGGTGATACGTACGTGGTATTACGATTAAATATCACCTTTTGATTTTGTGAAGATTTTTCTTTATTATAATTTATTCTTCCTCGAATTTGTTCGCAGGATATCTCAAGAATTGATAAAGCTATTGTCATGCAGCTTGCCATGATGACAGATCCTAGTCTAACTTAGAACTGTGTTACAAAAAATCATTTTGACGTAATCTAGGTGCCATTTTGTGAAAATCAACTCATGATCATATCTTCATAACAGAAATTAATTTCTCATTCATATTCATCATGTTGAAGGTCAATATCCGTCCGGTCAATTGCAGGTCATTAAACGTGCGCGTACGGGTAAGTCCGCGCGTTTACGCGCGCGCAGATTTTAAAATTGCTCCAAATCGTCTCAAGTTCAATTTGCATACGTTTGCGGCCTTTTGGGCATTTTTTTTTAAGTCGCGCACAAGTGCCTGCGTGCGCGTTTTCGTTCGTCATGGCCGTACGCAACATAGAATCGCCATTCTTTTTTCTTTCATGATTTTGTCCATACTTTTCCGAACAATTTGATACCATGTCTATTTCTTCATGACTATTCATAAGGGGATGAGCGTCCGTTCAAGATAAATGTCCGTACGCGCGAGCTCTTGTATTACATAGTATATATGGGCAAAAATATTCCTATACAAAGCCTATTGTAGCTCTTTGGTATGCTTGGGGATCGCAATTTTTATTTCATATTTGAATGGAATATGAGTCGGAGATATGATGTCATGTCTCATTTGGCCATGAAGAACATCGTGACACAATCATAATAGCATTGGAACTCAAAATACGAATGTGCATATTATGACGTCACCATATTTATAGAAAATTGAGTGTATATCTGTAAATATTCATAATTTTTCTCCCAATTCTCGATTTGTTGTAGCTGAGACAATTTTCTACATGGAATATGGTATTTATTTGTCATATAAACAATGGCGTCATGGTCAACTATTTCGATTGAAGGTGGCATGTCAATTTTCCCAATGTTGCGTGTGTTCTCTAGGGGAGGTGACTTTTTCTGAAATCTTCATTCTACATTCCAGTCTTGTTTGAGCAATATCTCGATAGTTTGCCTGTTTTTCTGTAAGCTTCGGATATTTTCTAGCTAAGACCATTCTCTACACAAAATGTGCAATTTATTTTTTAATCAGATGTTGGGATCATGGTGATATTTTAATTACACATTGTGATTTAATAATCTCAATTTCCGTTTACGTGTAATGTGTGAGTGGATTTGTTTTTGTTGGTATAGTGGTCAAAGCACTTGCTTCCCATTCAGTCGACCCAGATTCGATTCCCGATGGGTTAATATATATATATTTTTTAAAATTAAAATCGTGAAAACGCGTTCTTCATTATGTGTATTAGAATATGTATTACCTAATTTGTCAAGTGACAAATTCAAGTACAGTAATGATTTGTTATAGGGTATGATAAAGACTGGTGTGATTTATCCTGATAATAGCTATTTAACTTTTGGAGCTGAGGTGTCTCATGCCATTTCTGCGTCCAGTTTCATGCCAATTTCTGCGTCGATTTTCACATTTATTTCACGCCCAAATGAATAAATTTGCTTTAGTGACATTTTTCTTGTCTGACAGGGGCACATTACGTTTTATGAAAGGGTGAGATTTTTCTAAATATATTTTCTTTAAAGGCCACGTTTTTGAAAAAAAACACTTATACTTAAAGAGATATTTTGTTCATTTAATTCATTTGAATTAAGTGGTAATAGTTTTACAAATAAAGTAATTCATTCTTGAACTGTAATTTGTATTTATAATGCCATTTTGACTTTATTTTCCTGTTCACCGCCAATTGAAGATAAATATGTCAAAAGGGACATTATATTCTCATCCCTTTTTATCCCTTTTACTGTCTTTGGAACTCAATTTGCACAGATATCAACGATTGTTCTCCCGATCCTTGTGAAAATGGAGGAATTTGCAGTAATGGAGTGAACACCTTTACTTGTGCCTGCGATCTTGGCTATACAGGGCCTACGTGCGGAACAGGTAAGTCATAGAGTTAAAGTAGATTACATACCAACATGTTTTTATATAAAGCAATTGCTCCTTCGTTTATCAAGACATTATAGATAAAGGGCAAACATGGAAATAGAAAGAAAGAAACATACAATCATTGGTGGGGAAAACCTTGGAGGTTTTTCTTGACTGACAGTCTCATGCCAAGATTGTAACTACACTTTTATGTCCACCCGATAGGATCATTCGATCCTATTTGCCTATTTGACCACCTCTTCCTACATTTTGCTATACATTGTCACGCATTAACTTACAGCCATCTTGAATGGACCTGGCCCTCTGGGACTTGAGAGTTATTTCATCCCAGATTCAAGTCTGACAGCTTCCAGTGAGTATAATGCTGACCATGGTGCAAAGAGAGGTCGTCTTAACCTGGCTCGAGTCGGGAACCTGCGTGGAGCCTGGTCTGCACGACCAACAGATGCCAAACCGTGGATCCAGGTAAGCAAATAATTTCTTTAAGACAATTCGGACACGAAACATTAGGCTTATTTCTATGGCATGGGTTCATATCTCACTGCTGACACCGTATCAGTAACGAAAGGGTCAACAGTCAAATCTTAGACCACAGTTTGATTTGTATCCATACACTGCCACAAAGGCTGTAATAAAAGTCACCCGTCGTTTCTATGCACGGCATGAATTTATATTCCACCGCTACTACCATGTCAGTAACGAAAGAGTTACCAGTTATTTCTATGGCACTATTCACTTACACTGTTAAAATTGTTTTTATTGGCCACTTTTTGAGGTGGCATATGAGTTCGTAGATTTTGTCTCCACTCTATAGGTAGGGCTACTATAAGATTGCCATAGTTACATAATTATTCATATCCTAGTCAATAATTGCTTTCATTTTTAAGGGCATTAATATAATTGTTCGATATCACTCAGAAATGAGATCGACAACTAAAGCTTCAAGATGGAGAACTTCTAATTAAACTATTGCCCTTGGAGAGGCAGAGCTGCATGAAAGCAAGGTAATGTCATTGAAAGGAGCAGAGAAAGAAACCGTTCTTAGCTGGATCAATAGGGAACTCAGTTCACACCGTACCAGATTGCCACTTGAAATTGTATATTTTATTGTATTCAAATCTGCAAAGATATAAATCAAAGGACTCATAAATATATGTATGTGTTATGTTATCAATAAAATGAATACACTCTCTAAAACATGTATAAGAGTTTTCCTTTCCTTTTCTCAAATGGGTTACAACTGAATTCAAGTAAACTCTCTATTTCATACAAATACAATTTACTTCTGTTTGTATCCAAATATTCTATCAGATCATGTCAATATCTCATAACCGATTAATCTTCAAAAACTAAATCTAGTTTAAATGACCATACGAAAAATACATGCATAACCAACACAGAAATGACAAATAGTGATTTCTTTCTTTTCTATCACCAAATCCTCAAACTATAAACTTTACTTGCCCTCCTTGGTTCTTACAAGTAATAATTGTTTACATTACAATTCACCATATATTTAATATTTCGTTAAGGATCGAAATAAGCGATCATATTTTAAGTGTAACACAGTCTAAATTGCTCCTAATACATGAACTGGTCTACTCTAAATGTTTTATAACCAAAATAGATAATTAATAATATCACTGAAACTTTCCCTTTTAAATTACGAGCCACGTCTACATTTCGTAAAACGCCACCTACGTTCAAACCAAATACCTTTACACGTATGCAATAAACTCAAACTTAAATTCAATTCAATTCAATTCAATTCAGTTTTATTTCATTCAGTTTAAAAAGACAACATTTCATATAAGAACCAGCTATATATTATAAAATACACATTACGAACATATTTGACATTTGGACATAAAATAAACTGAATAGGTTGCAACCTGAAAGGAAAAAAAATAATCCTTATATAAAGGTTGACCCTTTTTTATAATAAACAAATATGAAATATATCCGTTACTAAACATTATACTATACTCAAATCAAGACAACAAACATACATACAACAAACAAATAAAATATGTCTTGAACTTAAATGATTATTGCAGTTTATCTAAAAGAAATTTCTTATACCTACGTTTAAAATCATTTACACTAACATAATTATGAATATAATGGGGAAGAGTGTTCCATAAAAAGGGTCCTTGGAAAATAATTATTTTTTGGTTTATTACTGTACGAGTCAATGGCAAGTGAAATTGTTTAGCATTTCTAGTAGTATAACTATGAACATTACAGTTTAAAATAAACAATTTGGAAATAGAATCAGGGATAAGATTGTGGTGACATAAATACATAAAAACACCTACTTGTAATATATATACATCCCTATATTGCAACATGTTTAATAAGTAAAATATTGGATTGGTATGGGCAAGGAAAGAAGAATGGTTCATAATTCTTATTGCACGTTTTTGTAATTTAAACAGTCTATCTTGATAAATTAATGCAGCATTGCCCCATACAATAATAGCATAATGTATAAAGTAAGGGTACACAGTTGCATAGTATATCATTTTGAGTATAATTTACGGGAGTGATTTCAATCTGTACATGACACCAATACTTTTACATAATTTGTTGCAGATGACACCAATATGATTAGACCAGGAGAACTTATCATCGATAATAACACCCAAAAACTTTGCTGAAGAAACTCTCTGAATGTTTGCATTACCTAGTTTGATTGTTATTGAGTCTTTATTAAGTTTCTTTTTGGTAAAAATCATAAAATTGGTTTTCTTTTCATTAATGGAAAGTTTATTAGCGTAGTTTATTCCTGCACAAGTACCAAATACAAATGTATATTTCAATACCAGCTTATTCTTTTCCTTGAGCTCTGAAAATTATACATTTCTCATACTTCTTTCACACATAAATGAAATTACTGATTGTTCAATGTCAACTATTACAAAAACTCACTTCTTAGGCGACAATCTGGCATCACAAGTAAATAAATTTGTTTCTCGACAACTGCTGACGTCTTGCTCTGTATTCTGTAAAGTAGCGTAATAAGGTATCTTTAAAACCCCAAAACTTAAAGCGATTATTAAACTAACTTCTTTTGACTCCAAATCTACGGTATCTTCAAATGACCATCAATAAAAAGAAAACATTAAATAGAAATACAAAATAAGGTTTGTTCATCAAACCACTTAGTATTTGTATTTAAATCATATAGATTTGACACATTTTGGAACATGCTCATTGGTTAAAATTTTTGTCATGGAGATAGATGATTAAGAGGATGAACATCAAGAAAGCTTCCTCCGATTCTTTCTTTCTACAAGGTGGATCTTGCAGACATTTACCGTATCACTTCAGTTGCGACTCAAGGGCGACAAGATGAAAACCAGTGGATAACAAGCTACAGGCTTGCTTGTAGTACTGATGGCACGACCTTTTACACCGTGCAGGGCATCTCTGCATACCCTCGAGCTGTCAGGGTAAGTTTGTTCTCCGATTATTCGTTTTTTAATATTACATTGACTTTATTCTTGAAGAACTTTGAAGGCATTTGAAATCTTTTTGATAACAATTAAAATATGTTCATGTTACGATACTTTCTTTTAAAGAAAAAGGCAATCATTACCTCAGGAACACATTTACATCTTAGGTGAATTATTTAATATTCTGCTTACACAAAGTGTAAGAGCAAAAAAAAAAATATTAAGTAGGATTGAAGAACTGTCTATATTTGTAAATATATCAGAGCAAGAAAAGCACTTCAAGCAAAAAATCTTCAATCCATATCATATTTTTTCCAATTCTATTACTAGGTCTCGAAAAATAGAAATTGATGTCACAGAATATAACTTCAAATCGAAACGAATGGCCAGACACTGAACATGAAAAAAATATGTATCATTCAGCATGTTTATCGATTCGATTCTCTTTAGTTCGATTGCAATTGACCGCAGAATCATTTGAGTCATAATTCATTCAAAAGCTGATTGATTTTCCTTTTTCATAGAAGATCTTCACCGGTAATGCCGACCGCAACACCATCGTGACCAACACTCTGCCTGTATCCCAGATTTGCCGCTATGTCCGCTTGATGCCTGTCAGCTGGTACGGCCACATCAGTCTTCGTATGGAGATCTACGGTGAAGGTCCTTTCACAGGTCAGTTTTAAAACTAGTGATAGTCCAACATTTTTTGCTCCATATTCAATTTCTCTTGCGACAATTACTCTGGGTCCCTTTTTCACTAATCATAGAGGCATAGTGCTACGGTTATAATTAGGTGATACGTACGTAGTTATACGTATCACCTATTGATTTCGTCAAGATTTGTCTTTATTAGGTGATACGTACGTGGTATTACGATTAAATATCACCTTTTGATTTTGTGAAGATTTTTCTTTATTATAATTTATTCTTCCTCGAATTTGTTCGCAGGATATCTCAAGAATTGATAAAGCTATTGTCATGCAGCTTGCCATGATGACAGATCCTAGTCTAACTTAGAACTGTGTTACAAAAAATCATTTTGACGTAATCTAGGTGCCATTTTGTGAAAATCAACTCATGATCATATCTTCATAACAGAAATTAATTTCTCATTCATATTCATCATGTTGAAGGTCAATATCCGTCCGGTCAATTGCAGGTCATTAAACGTGCGCGTACGGGTAAATCCGCGCGTTTACGCGCGCGCAGATTTTAAAATTGCTCCAAATCGTCTCAAGTTCAATTTGCATACGTTTGCGGCCTTTTGGGCATTTTTTTTTAAGTCGCGCACAAGTGCCTGCGTGCGCGTTTTCGTTCGTCATGGCCGTACGCAACATAGAATCGCCATTCTTTTTTCTTTCATGATTTTGTCCATACTTTTCCGAACAATTTGATACCATGTCTATTTCTTCATGACTATTCATAAGGGGATGAGCGTCCGTTCAAGATAAATGTCCGTACGCGCGAGCTCTTGTATTACATAGTATATATGGGCAAAAATATTCCTATACAAAGCCTATTGTAGCTCTTTGGTATGCTTGGGGATCGCAATTTGTATTTCATATTTGAATGGAATATGAGTCGGAGATATGATGTCATGTCTCATTTGGCCATGAAGAACATCGTGACACAATCATAATAGCATTGGAACTCAAAATACGAATGTGCATATTATGACGTCACCATATTTATAGAAAATTGAGTGTATATCTGTAAATATTCATAATTTTTCTCCCAATTCTCGATTTGTTGTAGCTGAGACAATTTTCTACATGGAATATGGTATTTATTTGTCATATAAACAATGGCGTCATGGTCAACTATTTCGATTGAAGGTGGCATGTCAATTTTCCCAATGTTGCGTGTGTTCTCTAGGGGAGGTGACTTTTTCTGAAATCTTCATTCTACATTCCAGTCTTGTTTGAGCAATATCTCGATAGTTTGCCTGTTTTTCTGTAAGCTTCGGATATTTTCTAGCTAAGACCATTCTCTACACAAAATGTGCAATTTATTTTTTAATCAGATGTTGGGATCATGGTGATATTTTAATTACACATTGTGATTTAATAATCTCAATTTCCGTTTACGTGTAATGTGTGAGTGGATTTGTTTTTGTTGGTATAGTGGTCAAAGCACTTGCTTCCCATTCAGTCGACCCAGATTCGATTCCCGATGGGTTAATATATATATATTTTTTAAAATTAAAATCGTGAAAACGCGTTCTTCATTATGTGTATTAGAATATGTATTACCTAATTTGTCAAGTGACAAATTCAAGTACAGTAATGATTTGTTATAGGGTATGATAAAGACTGGTGTGATTTATCCTGATAATAGCTATTTAACTTTTGGAGCTGAGGTGTCTCATGCCATTTCTGCGTCCAGTTTCATGCCAATTTCTGCGTCGATTTTCACATTTATTTCACGCCCAAATGAATAAATTTGCTTTAGTGACATTTTTCTTGTCTGACAGGGGCACATTACGTTTTATGAAAGGGTGAGATTTTTCTAAATATATTTTCTTTAAAGGCCACGTTTTTGAAAAAAAAACACTTATACTTAAAGGGATATTTTGTTCATTTAATTCATTTGAATTAAGTGGTAATAGTTTTACAAATAAAGTAATTCATTCTTGAACTGTAATTTGTATTTATAATGCCATTTTGACTTTATTTTCCTGTTCACCGCCAATTGAAGATAAATATGTCAAAAGGGACATTATATTCTCATCCCTTTTTATCCCTTTTACTGTCTTTGGAACTCAATTTGCACAGATATCAACGATTGTTCTCCCGATCCATGTGAAAATGGAGGAATTTGCAGTAATGGAGTGAACACCTTTACTTGTGCCTGCGATCTTGGCTATACAGGGCCTACGTGCGGAACAGGTAAGTCATAGAGTTAAAGTAGATTACATACCAACATGTTTTTATATAAAGCAATTGCTCCTTCGTTTATCAAGACATTATAGATAAAGGGCAAACATGGAAATAGAAAGAAAGAAACATACAATCATTGGTGGGGAAAACCTTGGAGGTTTTTCTTGACTGACAGTCTCATGCCAAGATTGTAACTACACTTTTATGTCCACCCGATAGGATCATTCGATCCTATTTGCCTATTTGACCACCTCTTCCTACATTTTGCTATACATTGTCACGCATTAACTTACAGCCATCTTGAATGGACCTGGCCCTCTGGGACTTGAGAGTTATTTCATCCCAGATTCAAGTCTGACAGCTTCCAGTGAGTATAATGCTGACCATGGTGCAAAGAGAGGTCGTCTTAACCTGGCTCGAGTCGGGAATCTGCGTGGAGCCTGGTCTGCACGACCAACAGATGCCAAACCGTGGATCCAGGTAAGCAAATAATTTCTTTAAGACAATTCGGACACGAAACATTAGGCTTATTTCTATGGCATGGGTTCATATCTCACTGCTGACACCGTATCAGTAACGAAAGGGTCAACAGTCAAATCTTAGACCACAGTTTGATTTGTATCCATACACTGCCACAAAGGCTGTAATAAAAGTCACCCGTCGTTTCTATGCACGGCATGAATTTATATTCCACCGCTACTACCATGTCAGTAACGAAAGAGTTACCAGTTATTTCTATGGCACTATTCACTTACACTGTTAAAATTGTTTTTATTGGCCACTTTTTGAGGTGGCATATGAGTTCGTAGATTTTGTCTCCACTCTATAGGTAGGGCTACTATAAGATTGCCATAGTTACATAATTATTCATATCCTAGTCAATAATTGCTTTCATTTTTAAGGGCATTAATATAATTGTTCGATATCACTCAGAAATGAGATCGACAACTAAAGCTTCAAGATGGAGAAATTCTAATTAAACTATTGCCCTTGGAGAGGCAGAGCTGCATGAAAGCAAGGTAATGTCATTGAAAGGAGCAGAGAAAGAAACCGTTCTTAGCTGGATCAATAGGGAACTCAGTTCACACCGTACCAGATTGCCACTTGAAATTGTATATTTTATTGTATTCAAATCTGCAAAGATATAAATCAAAGGACTCATAAATATATGTATGTGTTATGTTATCAATAAAATGAATACACTCTCTAAAACATGTATAAGAGTTTTCCTTTCCTTTTCTCAAATGGGTTACAACTGAATTCAAGTAAACTCTCTATTTCATACAAATACAATTTACTTCTGTTTGTATCCAAATATTCTATCAGATCATGTCAATATCTCATAACCGATTAATCTTCAAAAACTAAATCTAGTTTAAATGACCATACGAAAAATACATGCATAACCAACACAGAAATGACAAATAGTGATTTCTTTCTTTTCTATCACCAAATCCTCAAACTATAAACTTTACTTGCCCTCCTTGGTTCTTACAAGTAATAATTGTTTACATTACAATTCACCATATATTTAATATTTCGTTAAGGATCGAAATAAGCGATCATATTTTAAGTGTAACACAGTCTAAATTGCTCCTAATACATGAACTGGTCTACTCTAAATGTTTTATAACCAAAATAGATAATTAATAATATCACTGAAACTTTCCCTTTTAAATTACGAGCCACGTCTACATTTCGTAAAACGCCACCTACGTTCAAACCAAATACCTTTACACGTATGCAATAAACTCAAACTTAAATTCAATTCAATTCAATTCAATTCAGTTTTATTTCATTCAGTTTAAAAAGACAACATTTCATATAAGAACCAGCTATATATTATAAAATACACATTACGAACATATTTGACATTTGGACATAAAATAAACTGAATAGGTTGCAACCTGAAAGGAAAAAAAATAATCCTTATATAAAGGTTGACCCTTTTTTATAATAAACAAGTATGAAATATATCCGTTACTAAACATTATACTATACTCAAATCAAGACAACAAACATACATACAACAAACAAATAAAATATGTCTTGAACTTAAATGATTATTGCAGTTTATCTAAAAGAAATTTCTTATACCTACGTTTAAAATCATTTACACTAACATAATTATGAATATAATGGGGAAGAGTGTTCCATAAAAAGGGTCCTTGGAAAATAATTATTTTTTGGTTTATTACTGTACGAGTCAATGGCAAGTGAAATTGTTTAGCATTTCTAGTAGTATAACTATGAACATTACAGTTTAAAATAAACAATTTGGAAATAGAATCAGGGATAAGATTGTGGTGACATAAATACATAAAAACACCTACTTGTAATATATATACATCCCTATATTGCAACATGTTTAATAAGTAAAATATTGGATTGGTATGGGCAAGGAAAGAAGAATGGTTCATAATTCTTATTGCACGTTTTTTGTAATTTAAACAGTCTATCTTGATAAATTAATGCAGCATTGCCCCATACAATAATAGCATAATGTATAAAGTAAGGGTACACAGTTGCATAGTATATCATTTTGAGTATAATTTACGGGAGTGATTTCAATCTGTACATGACACCAATACTTTTACATAATTTGTTGCAGATGACACCAATATGATTAGACCAGGAGAACTTATCATCGATAATAACACCCAAAAACTTTGCTGAAGAAACTCTCTGAATGTTTGCATTACCTAGTTTGATTGTTATTGAGTCTTTATTAAGTTTCTTTTTGGTAAAAATCATAAAATTGGTTTTCTTTTCATTAATGGAAAGTTTATTAGCGTAGTTTATTCCTGCACAAGTACCAAATACAAATGTATATTTCAATACCAGCTTATTCTTTTCCTTGAGCTCTGAAAATTATACATTTCTCATACTTCTTTCACACATAAATGAAATTACTGATTGTTCAATGTCAACTATTACAAAAACTCACTTCTTAGGCGACAATCTGGCATCACAAGTAAATAAATTTGTTTCTCGACAACTGCTGACGTCTTGCTCTGTATTCTGTAAAGTAGCGTAATAAGGTATCTTTAAAACCCCAAAACTTAAAGCGATTATTAAACTAACTTCTTTTGACTCCAAATCTACGGTATCTTCAAATGACCATCAATAAAAAGAAAACATTAAATAGAAATACAAAATAAGGTTTGTTCATCAAACCACTTAGTATTTGTATTTAAATCATATAGATTTGACACATTTTGGAACATGCTCATTGGTTAAAATTTTTGTCATGGAGATAGATGATTAAGAGGATGAACATCAAGAAAGCTTCCTCCGATTCTTTCTTTCTACAAGGTGGATCTTGCAGACATTTACCGTATCACTTCAGTTGCGACTCAAGGGCGACAAGATGAAAACCAGTGGGTAACAAGCTACAGGCTTGCTTGTAGTACTGATGGCACGACCTTTTACACCGTGCAGGGCATCTCTGCATACCCTCGAGCTGTCAGGGTAAGTTTGTTCTCCGATTATTCGTTTTTTAATATTACATTGACTTTATTCTTGAAGAACTTTGAAGGCATTTGAAATCTTTTTGATAACAATTAAAATATGTTCATGTTACGATACTTTCTTTTAAAGAAAAAGGCAATCATTACCTCAGGAACACATTTACATCTTAGGTGAATTATTTAATATTCTGCTTACACAAAGTGTAAGAGCAAAAAAAAAAAATATTAAGTAGGATTGAAGAACTGTCTATATTTGTAAATATATCAGAGCAAGAAAAGCACTTCAAGCAAAAAATCTTCAATCCATATCATATTTTTTCCAATTCTATTACTAGGTCTCGAAAAATAGAAATTGATGTCACAGAATATAACTTCAAATCGAAACGAATGGCCAGACACTGAACATGAAAAAATATGTATTATTCAACATGTTTATCGATTCGATTCTCTTTAGTTCGATTGCAATTGACCGCACAATCATTTGAGTCATAATTCATTCAAAAGTTGATTGATTTTCCTTTTTCATAGAAGATCTTCACCGGTAATGCCGACCGCAACACCATCGTGACCAACACTCTGCCTGTATCCCAGATTTGCCGCTATGTCCGCTTGATGCCTGTCAGCTGGTACGGCCACATCAGTCTTCGTATGGAGATCTACGGTGAAGGTCCTTTCACAGGTCAGTTTTAAAACTAGTGATAGTCCAACATTTTTTGCTCCATATTCAATTTCTCTTGCGACAATTACTCTGGGTCCCTTTTTCACTAATCATAGAGGCATAGTGCTACGGTTATAATTAGGTGATACGTACGTAGTTATACGTATCACCTATTGATTTCGTCAAGATTTGTCTTTATTAGGTGAGACGTACGTGGTATTACGATTAAATATCACCTTTTGATTTTGTGAAGATTTTTCTTTATTATTATTCATTCTTCCTCGAATTTGTTCGCAGGATATCTCAAGAATGGATAAAGCCATTGTCATAAAACATGATAATAGATCATAGTCTAACTTAGAACTGTGTGACTCAAATACTTTTTGACGTCATCCAGGCGCCATATTGTAAAAATCAACTCATGATCGTATCTTCATAACAGAAAGTGATTTGTAATTTATTTTTATCATGATTAAGGTCAATACCCCTCCAGTCAATTACAGGTCATTAAACGCGTACGTCCGCGCGCGCAAAATTTAAGATTGCTCCAAATCGTCTCAAATTCATTTTACACTCGTTACAGGCTATTCTGAGCATTTAAACAAATTAAAAATCGCGCGAACGCAAATTGCCATTCTTCTTCATGATATTTTCCATACTTTTCCGAACAATTTGATACCATGTTTATATCTTTATGACAAACTGACGGGGGCAAATCGCCCACCGCCCCCATGTTTTTTGAGCGCTGCTTGCCTCCCATTCCAGCGACCCAGATTCGATTCCTGATGCGTTAAAACATTTTTTTATGTTTTATATTAAAATCGTGAAAACGCGTTCTTCATTATGTACATTAGAATACGTATTACCTAATCTGTCAAGCGACACATTCAAGTATAGTAATGACTTATTATAGGCAAGGGCGGCAATCCGGTGTGTGGGGGGGGGGGGGGGAGGACAGGAGGATATCTCCCCCCCCCCCACAATTTTTTCCTAGGGGGGACATCATATCAAATGTTCCCCATCAAGTTTTGTATACATTGCCAAGGATCTCAATTCCAACCAGTGACATTTTTCTTGTCTGACAGGGGCACATTACGTTTTATGAAACGGTGAGATATTTTCTAAATATATTTTCTTTAAAGGCCACGTTTTTGAAAAAAGATGCTAATATTAAAAGAGATATTTTGTTTGTTTATTTACTTCATTTGAATTATGTAGTAATAGTTTTACAAATAAAGGAATTTATTATTGAACTTTAATTTGTATTTATAATGCCATTTTGACTTCATTTTCCTGTTCACCGCCAATTGAAGATAAATATGTCAAAAGGGACATTATTTTCTCATCCCTTTTATCCCTTTTAATGTCTTTGGAACTCAATTTGCACAGATATCAACGATTGTTCTCCCGATCCTTGTGAGAATGGAGGAACTTGCAGTAATGGAGTGAACACCTTTACTTGTGCCTGCCATCTTGGCTATACTGGGCCTACGTGCGGAACAGGTAAGTCATAGAGTTAAAGTAGATTACATACCAACATGTTTTATATAAAGCAATTGCTCCTTCGTTTATCAAGACATTATAGATAAAGGGCAAACATGGAAATAGAAAGAAAGAAACATACAGTCATTGGTGAGGAAAACCTTGGAGGTTTTTCTTGACTGACAGTCTCATGCCCAGATTGTAACTACACTTTTATGTCCACCCGATAGGATCATTCGATCCTATTTGCCTATTTGACCACCTCTTCCTACATTTTGCTATACATTGTCACGCATTAACTTACAGCCATCTTGAATGGACCTGGCCCTCTGGGGCTTGAGAGTTATTTCATCCCAGATTCAAGTCTGACAGCTTCTAGTGAGTATAGTGCTGACCAGGGTGCAAAGAGAGGTCGTCTTAACCTGGGCCGAGACGGGAACCTGAAGGGAGCCTGGTCTGCACTAATATATGATCGCAAACAGTGGATCCAGGTAAAAAATTATTTCTTAAGGACAATTCGGACCCGAAACATTAGGCAACCCTTATTTCTATGCATGGCATGAATTTATATTCCACCGCTACTACCATGTCAGTAACGAAAGAGTCACCAGTCATTTCTATGGCACTATTTACTTCCACTATTAAAATTGTTTTTAATGGCCACTTTTTGAGGTGGCATATGAGTTTGTAGATTTTCTCTCCACTATGTAGGTAAAGCTACTATAAGATTGCCATAGTTACATAATTATTCACATCCAAGTCAATAATTACTATCATTTTTAAGGGCATTCATCTAATTGTTCGATATTACTCAGAAATGAGATCGACGATTAAAACATCTATGTGTAGAACTTCTTTTTTAAATATTTCCCTTGGAGGGGCAGAGCGGCATGAAATCAAGGTAATGTCATTGATAGGTGCAGAGAAAGAAACCGTTCTTAGTATTTGTATTTAAATCATATAGATTTGACACATTTTGGAACATGCTCATTGGTTACAAGTTTTGTCATGGAGATAGAAATAAATAGATGATTAAGAGGATGAACATCAAGAAAGCTTCCTCCGATTCTTTTCTTTCTACAAGGTGGATCTTTTGGACCTTTACCGTGTCACTTCAGTTGCGACTCAAGGGCGACAAGAATCAAACCAGTGGGTAACAGGCTACAAGCTTGCTTGTAGTATTGATGGCACGAACTTTTACACCGTGCAGGACATCTATAGAAACCCTGTAAATGACAGGGTAAGTTTGATCTCTGATTATTCATTTTTTAAATATTACATTGACTCTATTCTTGTTGGAATTTGAAGGCATTTAATATCTTTTTGATTACAATATTTTTATGTTACGATACTTTCTTTTAAAGAAAAGGGCAATCTTTACCTCAGGAACACATATATAGTTTAGGTGAAGTATACACTATTCTGCTTAGTTACACAAAGTATAAGAGGACAAAACTATTAGGTAGGATTGTCAGAGCAAGTAATGCACTTCAAGCAAAAAATCTTCAATCCATATCATGTGTCTTTCTATTTTATTACTAGGTCTCGAAAACTAGAAATTGATGTCATCAGAATAAAACTTCAAATGGAAACGAATGGACAGGCACTGCACATGCAAAAAATGTATTGTTCAGCATGCTTATCAATTCGATTCTCTTTAGTTCAATTGCAATTGACCGCAGAATCATTTGAGTCATAATTCATTTAAAAGTGGATTGACTTTCCTTTTTCATTGAAGATCTTCATCGGCAATGACGACCGCAACACCATCGTGACCAACACTCTGCATGTACCCCAGATTTGCCGCTATGTCCGCTTGATGCCCTTCACCGCTGTCGGCCACATAAGTCTTCGTATGGAAATCTACGGTGAAGGCCCTATCACAGGTCAGTTTTAAAACTAGTGATACTCTAACATGTTTTGCTCCATATTCAATTTCTCCTGCGACAATTACCCTGGGCCTCTTTTCACCAACAATAGAGGCATAGTGCAACGGTTGTCATTAGGTGATACGTACGTAGTTATACATATCAACTACAGATTTCGTCAAGATTTGTCTTTATTAGGTGATACTTCCTCGAATTTGTTCGCAGGATATCCAGGATATCTCAAGAATGGATAAAGCCATTGTCATAAAACATGATGATAGATCATAGTCTAACTTAGAACTGTGTGACTTTTTATTGATCCAAATCATTTTGACGTCATCCAAGCGCCATTTTGTAAAAATCAACTCATGATTATATCTTCATAACGGAAAGTAATTTCTCATTTATTTTTATCATAATTAAGGTCCATTACAGGTCAATAAACGCGCGCGTACGTATACGTCCGCTATCCGCTTGCGCAACATTTAAAATTGCTCCAAATCGTCTCAAATTCATTTTACATATGTTACAGGCCATTTTGAGCATTTAAAAAAAAAGTAATGCGCTAACGCAAATTGCTATTCTTCTTTCTTCATGATATTTTCGATACTTTTACTAACATTTTGATACGAAATTTATATCTTTATGACTATTCATAACGGAATAAGCGTCCATTCAAGATAAATGTCCGTGCACGCGAGCTCTTGTAATACATAGCATATATGTGCAAAAACATACAAGTCCATTATAGCACTTTGGGGACCGCAATTTATTTTTCATATTTGAATAGAATATGAGTCGGAGACATGATTTCATGTGTCATTTGGCCATTAAGTACATCGTGACCTCATCATAAATGTGTCGAACTCAAAATACGAATTTGCATATTATGACGTCACCATAATAATGGAAAATTTGGTAGAGTGGTCAAAGCACTTGCCTCCCATTCCAGCGACCCAGAGTCGATTCCGATGGGTTAAAACATTTGTTGTTTTAAGTTAAATTCGTGAAAATGCGTTCTTCATTATGTACATTAGAATACGTATTATCTAATTTGTAAAGTGAAAAATTCAAGTACAGTAATGATTTGTTATAGGGTATGATAAAGACTGGTATGATTCATCATGATTATAGCGATTCAACTTTTGGTGCTGAGGTGTCCTGTAGATCAGACTATCCCATGCCATTTCCGCGTACATTTTCAAATTCATTTTTACGCCCAAATGAAAGAAGTTTGTTTTAGTGACATTTTCTTAACTGGCATGGACACACTACGTTTTGTGGGCAATGAGATTTTTTCATAAATATTTTTTCTTTCTAAGGCCACGTTTAAAAAAAAAAAAAGATGCTTACATTCAAAAAGATATTTAGTTCATTTTCTTCATGTGAATTATGTATTAATAGATTTTCAAATTAAGAAATTTATCTATGAATTGTCATTATTTGTATTTAGAATGCAAGTCTTGACTTCGTTTTACCTGTTCACCGCCAAATGAAGATAAATATGTAAAAAGAGACATTATTTTCTCATCCCTTTTATCCCATTTATTGTCTTTGGAACTCAATGCACAGATATCAACGATTGTTCTCCCGATCCTTGTGAGAATGGAGGAATTTGCAGTGATGGAGTGAACACCTTTACTTGTGCCTGCTATCCTGGCTATACTGGGCCTACGTGTGGAACAGGTAATATATAGAGTCAAAGCAGATTACATACCTACACTTTATATATCAAACAATTGCTCCTTGTTCATCAAAACATCATAGATAAAGAGCAAACAATGAAATAGAAAGAAAGAAACATGCAGTCATAGGTAAGGGAAAAATGGGTCGTTTTTCTTGATTGACAGTCAACAGGAGTGAAAGTACAGCCAACAGATCCGAGGGTGTTTCAACTTTTGGTGCAGTAATAAAATAAACTAAACTCTTCTTGATTTCGAGCAGACGCATGAAAAATGGGAATGCATAGTACTTTCAAGAGAAAATTTGAAATTGTGATTACCACAACGATCTCTGATAATAATGATTGTGTGTAAGGTATGTAGTACTGGTATGATTCATCTTTAATATAGCGATTCAACTTTTGGTGCTGTGGTGTCTTGAAGATCTCTATCTCATGCCATTTCCGCATCCATTTCCACATTCATTTCCCGCCAATATGAAAGCAATTTGTTTTATTGACATTTTCTAGTCTAGCAGGGGCACGCTACGTTTTGTGAGACGATGAGATTTTGAGTTTGAGTCGAAAATACGATTTCATGTTCCATTTGGCCATTAACTCTTATCATGCCACAGGGCTAATCCCCATTATGCCAAGCCCCAAATCACGGAGTGCCAAGTTTACATTGAGATAATCTGATTAACGCGTCAAGATATTGTAGGTCAAATTGCGCTGCCATCGGGAAAAAAGATAGAAGGGGGAGGGAAAAAAGAGAGGGAAAGGGAAAGAAAATAAAAAAAGAAAAGGAAAAGAAAGGAAAGAAAACAGAAGAAAGAAAGAGAAAAAGGAAAAAGAGGGAGGAGAGGAAAGAAAGGAAAAGAAAGAGAAGAAAGAACAGGAAAAAAAAGAAAAAAGAGAAAAGGGAAACAAAAGAAACGGGGGATGAAAGAGAGGAGAGAGAGGGGAGGTTGTTGAGTGGAGTCGTCTCGCGGAGGGAGCAGCAAAGACATGGGTAAAAATGTTGCTATGTCGGGTCAGCTGTGTCGGTATTCTTGATCGATCCTCGTGTACTCTATCAATGCAGAAATTTGAAGTCGGTGAGATGTATATTGTCGGTCGGCCAACAAGTTTTTCTTCCTACGAACTGACTTTTTATCCGCTGTGACGACTTCGAGAGTGACTACAACTACAATACTTGTATTTTCTCGAAGTTTCACTTTCCTATAATATCAGCTAAAGATATCAGAGGTTTAACATTTTCGGGAAAACTAAATTCAAAGAAGGATTAAGAGTCAACAACGGTACGACAAATCGTCTTCCTTTCTCTATAATTTGAACAAACGCCAAAACTTCCGCGCTTCGCGCGGGAGGGGGAGAACTGAATTCAGATAAGAATAAGAGTCGAGGACATTACACCGAATCCTCTTCTTTTTCTCATAATATAATGAAATGTCAAAGCTTCCGCGCTTCGCGCGGGAGAGGCCGAACTAAATTCAGATAAGGATTAAGAGTCGAGCACGGTTCAACAAATCGTTTGCTTTCTCTCATAATTTAAGGAAACGTCAAAAATTCGGCGCTTCGCGCGGGAGGGGGAGAATTGAATTCAGATAAGGATTAACAGTCGAGAACAGTACACCGAATCGTCTTTTTTCTATAATAATTAAATCAAACGTCTAATCTTCAGCGCTTCACGCTAAAGTGGGGGGGGGGGGGGACTGAATTCAGACAATTAGGGCTTATTAAGAGTCGAAAACGGTACAACGAATCGTCTGCTTTCTCTCATAATGTAATGAAACGTCAAAACTTCTGCGCTTTGTGCGAAAGATAAGGATTAAGACTCGAGAACAGTACAGCGAATCGTCTGCTTTTTCTCTTAATTTATTGACACATCACTTCTGCGCTTTGCGCGGGAGGGGGAGAAACTGAATTTAGACAAGGATTAACAGTCGAAAACGGTACAGCAAATCGTCTTCTTTTTATAATAATTTAATGAAACGTCAAAGCTATCGCGCTTCGCGCGGAAGAAGGGGGGATTCATTCAGACAAGGATTAACAGTCAAGAACGGAACAATAACAAATCTTTTTTTTCTATTAATTTAAGGACACGTCTAAGCGTCCGCGCTTCGCGCGGGAGGCCTATCACCCACACCCCCTAATGAGCGCGCTTCGCGCGCTCTTTAAGTAATTCGCTTGCTCACCATACTGTAGCCTTTTGACAAGGCCTCGTGACTCTGGCTAAGCGGCTGAGATGAGTCTAGATACCCAGGGTGAACGCGCGACCGCCACGAGAGCCTTTTGCAATCTGGATATTACTGCTCCGCATGAATTATTCATAGCATTGGATTTATTGACCAATTAGAACGGCCATCCCCTAGCCCCCAGTTGGCTTAGTTCGTGATTCGTTCATTATCAAAACATGTAAGAACGTCAGTGTGTGTGTAAACTATGAACGTCAGTTCATAGTTAGTAGGTCCATGTTTGTACTATACGTACAGTTTACTCCATGTGTGTGCGGGTGTGTGTGTGTGTGTGTGTGATGGATACTTTATGCTGACGTAATGCGAGGTTACGTTCGGTGATTGGACGCTATTTCTTCTTCTTCTGGGTTACTCCTCAACGTTCTATTATTTCGGTAGAGTATTCCAGTCGGAAACAAAGGTTAACATAAGAAATCGAAACCACATTACCAAAGGCTAACTGGCTGTGATTCTCGCTCTGTTGTTCACTCGGGCTTTCGCGATTAGTCTTTTTTTAGTCGCTCGGCGTCTATCAGACAGGTGGCCTTGTTCAAAGGCTAACCATACTGCCGCCCCTCCCTAAAATAAGATCCTATATAGCTCCGCGCCTGCATTAAAACATATAGCTATGATGATGCTGACTAAGTTGACGAACTAATTCGTATATTTATATCGTTGAGGAAAATGACCATTTGCGCATACGCAAGTACTATAGATAGTCCATAGCCAGGAAAAACAATTTAGCCTTCGGTCCCTGGTTTATAGGGTTAAATTTGTAGATATTGGGACAATTTTGTCGGTAATTGGTGGCTAGTTTTGTCGTTAATCGTTGGCGTCTACACCCCCCCCCCCCCACTGAAAAAGGTCTAGCGACGCCCCTGAAAGCACTATAACGGTAGCGTGCATGCAGCCTCATGGCAGGCTATGAGTTAAGTACATCGTGACGTCATCATAATGGTCTTGGAACTAAAAAAACGAATTTGCATATTATGACGTCAGCAAATTTATGAAAAATTGAATGTATCTTTATAAATATTGATTGCTTTTCTCCCAATTTTTGATATGTAGTTTTTGAGCCGATTTTCTACACAAAAGGTGCCATTGATTTTTCATTTCAACATTGGCATCATGGTCCATTCTGTCGAGTAAAAAGGCATGCCAATTTTGCTCGAATTCTCTATGGGAGGTGAATTTTTCTGGAATCTTCATTCTACATTCCAGTCTTGTTCGAGCAATATCTCGATTCTTTTATGCCAGCTTCAATTTGAGAATCAAATTTTCCGTTTACGTGTTATGTCTATGTGGATTTTGGGGGTATATTTGTCATGGCATTTGCCTCCCATCCCGGCGATCATCTTTCATAGATCCAAAATGATCAATGCTACACAGTTGAAACTTCATTAATTGATAGACCATAATAGGAGGAATATATCATAACGGAAGTTGAATTCGTTAAAATGCATTCTTCATTGTGTAACACATTTGAATACGTATCACCTAATTTGTCGAGTGACGAATTCAAGTCTAGTTGAGTCTTAGGTTAGGTTCAGAGATAGGGTAAGGTATAGTCCTCGTTTAAGGGTTGAATTTAAGACTTCGGTTATCATATTATATATGGCATTTGGTGTGGAGGGTTGTTATACCTAAGAATTCGATTTGTAGAACAGGTAAGATATAGAGTCAAAGCAGATTCCATACCTACACTTTTTTATAAAGTAATTGCTCCTTGTACTTGGTGAGGAAAACCTTGAAGATTTGTATTGACTGACGGTCTCAAGCCCGGATTGTAATACACACTTGTCTATTGTATGTCCATCTTATTGGATCATTCGATTCTTTTTGCCTATTTGACCACCACTTCCTACATTTTGACATACATTGTCACGCATTAACTTACAGCCATCTTGAATGGACCTGGCCCTCTGGGACTTGAGAGTTATTTCATCCCAGATTCAAGTCTGACAGCTTCTAGTGAGATTAGTGCTGACATGGGTGCAAATAGAGGTCGTCTTAACCTGGGCCGAGACGGGAACCTGACGGGAGCCTGGATTGCACGAATTATAGATGATCGCAACCCGTGGATCCAGGTAACAAAATAATTCTTAAGGACAATTCGGACACGAAACATTAGGCAACCCTTATTTCTATGCATGGCATGAATTTATATTCCACCGCTACTACCATGTCAGTAACGAAAGAGTCACCAGTCATTTCTATGGCACTATTTACTTCCACTATTAAAATTGTTTTTATTGGCAACTTTTTGAGGTGGCATATGAGTTTGTAGATTTTCTCTCCACTATGTAGGTAAAGCTACCATTAGATTGCCATAGTTACATAATTATTCACATCCAAGTCAATAATTACTTTCATTTTTAAGGGCATTCATCTAATTGTTCGATATTACTCAGAAATGAGATCGACAATTAAAACATCAATGTGTAGAACTTCTTTTTTAAATATTGCCCTTGGAGGGGCAGAGCAGCATGAAAGCGAGGTAATGTCATTGATAGGTGCAGAGAAAGAAACCATTCTTAGTATTTGTATTTAAATCATATAGATTTGACTCATTTTGGAACAGGCTCATTGGTTACAAGTTTTGTCATGGAGATAGAAATAAATAGATGATTAAGAGGATGAACATCAAGAAAGCTTCCTCCGATTCTTTTCTTTCTACAAGGTGGATCTTTTGGACCTTCACCGTGTCACTTCAGTTGCGACTCAAGGGCGACAAGAATCAGACCAGTGGGTAACAAGCTACAAGCTTGCTTGTAGTACTGATGGCAAGACCTTTTACACCGTACAGGACATCTCTACAAACCCTGCAAATGACAGGGTAAGTTTGATCTCTGATTATTCATTTTTTAAATATTACATCGACTTTATTCTTGTAGGAATTTGAAGGCATTTAATATCTTTTTGATTAAAATATTTTTATGTTCCGATACTTTCATTTAAAGAAAAGGGCAATCGTTACCTCAGGAACACATATACAGTTTAGCTGAAGTATATACTATTCTGCTTAGGTACACAAAGTATAAGAGGACAAAAATATTAGGTAGGATTGTCAGAGCAAGTAATGCACTTCAAGCAAAAAATCTTCAATCCATATCATGTGTCTTCCTATATTATTACTAGGTCTCGAAAACTAGAAATTGATGTCATCAGAATAAAACTTCAAATGGAAACGAATGGACAGGCACTGCACATGCAAAAATATGTATTGTTCAGCATGCTTATCAATTCGATTCTCTTCAGTTCGATTGCAATTGACCGCAGAATCATTTGAGTCATAATTCATTAAAAAAAAAATTGAATTTCCTTTTTCATTGAAGATCTTCATCGGCAATGACGACCGCAACACCATCGTGACCAACACTCTGCTTGTACCCCAGATTTGCCGCTATGTCCGCTTGATGCCCTTAACCGCTTACGGCCACGTATGTCTTCGTATGGAAATCTACGGTGAAGGCCTTATCACAGGTCAGTTTTAAAACTAGTGATACTCCAACATGTTTTGCTCCATATTCAATTTCTCCTGCGACAATTACTCTGGGCCTCTTTTCACCAACAACAGAGGCATAGTGCTACGGTTGTTATTAGTTGATACGTACGTAGTTATACGTATCAACTACAGATTTCTTCAACATTTGTTTTTATTAGGTGATACTTCCTCGAATTTGTTCGCAGGATATCCAGGATATCTCAAGAATGGATAAAGCCATTGTCATAAAACATGATGATAGATCATAGTCTAACTTAGAACTGTGTGACTTTTCATTGATCCAAATTATTTTGACGTCATCCAAGCGCCATTTTTAAAAAATCAACTCATGATTATATCTTCATAACGGAAAGTAATTTCTCATTTATTTTTATCATAATTAAGGTCCATTACAGGTCAATAAACGCGCGCGTACGCATACGTCCGCTATCCGCTTGCGCAAAATTTAAAATTGCTCCAAATCGTCTCAAATTCATTTTACATATGTTACAGGCCATTTTGAGCATTTAAAAAAAAATAATTGGCTAACGCAAATTGCTATTCTTCTTTCTTCATGATATTTTCGATACTTTTACGAACATTTTGATACGAAGTTTATATCTTTATGACTATTCATAACGGAATAAGCGTCCATTCAAGATAAATGTCCGTGCACGCGAGCTCTTGTAATACATAGCATATATGTGCAAAAACATACAAGTCCATTATAGCTCTTTGGGGACCGCAATTAATTTTTCATATTTGAATAGAAATGATTTCAAGTGTCATTTGGCCTTTAAGTACATCGTGACCTCATCATAAATGTGTCAAACTCAAAATACGAATTTGCATATTATGACGTCACCATAATTATGGACAATTTGGTAGAGTGGTCAAAGCACTTGCCTCCCATTCCAGCGACCCAGATTCGATTCCGATGGGTTAAAACATTTGTTGTTTGAAATTAAATTCGTGAAAATGCGTTCTTCATTATGTACATTATAATACGTATTATCTAATTTGTAAAGTGAAAAATTCAAGTACAGTAATGATTTGTTATAGGGTATGATAAAGACAGGTATGATCCATCCTGATTATAGCGATTCAACTTTGGGTGCTGAGGTGTCTCATGCCATTTCTGCGTCCAATTTCATGCCATTTCTGCGTCCATTTTCACATTCATTTCACGCCCAAATAAAAGAAATTCGTTTTAGTTTCATTTTCTTGTCTGGCAGGGGCATATTACGTTTTGTGAGATGATGAGGTTTTTCTTGATTGGCAGTCAACAGGAGTGAAAATACAGACAAAAGATGCGAGGGTGTTTCAACCTTTGGTGCAGTAATGAAATAAACTACACTCTTCTTGATTTCGAGAAGACATATGAAAATGGTAGTGCATGGTACTTTCAAGAGCGAATTTGATATAGTGATTACCACAACGATATCTGATAATTATGATTTGTTTTAGGATATGATAATACTGGTGTGATTCATCATGATTATAGCGATTAAACTTTTGGTGCTGAGGTGTCCTGTAGATCAGACTATCACATGCCATATCTGCGTCCATTTTCAAATTCATTTCACGCCCAAATGAAAAATTTGTTTAAGTGACATTTGTTTAACTTGAATGGACACACAACGTTTTGTGAGACGATGAAATTTTTTCAAAATATATTTTTATTTCTTAGGCCATGTTTTTGAAAAAAGATTTTAACCTCTAAAGAGATATTTAGTTACTACATTTGATTCATGTATTACTAGATTTTCAAATGAAGGAATTTATCCCTGAATTGTCATTATTTGTATTTAGAATGCAAGTTTTGACTTCATTTTTACCTGTTCACCGCCAAATGAAGATAAATATGTCAAAAGGGGCATTATTTTCTCATCCCTTTTATCCCATTTATTGTCTTTGGAACTCAATTTGCACAGATATCAACGATTGCTCTCTTGATCCTTGTGAGAATGGAGGAATTTGCAGTGATGGAGTGAACACCTTTACTTGTGCCTGTGACCCTGGCTATACTGGGCCTACGTGTGGAACAGGTAATATATAGAGTCAAAGCAGATTACATACCTACACTCTTTATATAAAACAATTGCTCCTTGTTCATCAAAACATTATAGATAAAAAGCAGACAAGGAAATAGAAAGAAAGAAACATGCAGTCATTGGTGATGAAAACTTTGAAGGTTTTTCTTGATGGACAGTCAACAGGAATGAAATAACAGACAAAAGATGCGAAGGTGTTTCACCTTTTGGTGCAGTAATCAAATAAACTACACTCTTCTTGATTTCGAGTAGACACATGAAAAGTGGTAGTGCATGGTACTTTTAAGAGCAAATTTGATATAGTGATTACCACAACGATCTCTGAGAATTATGATTTGTTTTAAGACATGATAATACTGGTGTGATTCATCATGATTATAGCGATTAAACTTTTGGTGCTGAAGTGTCCTGTAGATCAGACTATCCCATGCCATTTCCGCGTCCATTTTTAAATTCATTTCACGCCCAAATGAAAGAAATTTGTTTTAGTGACATTTTCTTAATTGGCATGGACACACTACGTTTTGTGAGACGATAAATTTTTTCAAAATATATTTTTATTTCTAAGGCCATGTCTTTGAAAAAAGATGATAACTTTAAAAGAGATGCTAACTTTAAAAGAGATATTCAGTTCATCTCCTTCATTTGAATTATGTATTAATAGATTTTCTAATGAAGGAATATATCCCTGAACTGTCATTATTTGTATTTAGAATGCAAGTTTTGACTTCTTTTTACCTGTTCAACGCCAAATGAAGATAAATATGTCAAAAGGGGCATTGTTTTCTCATCCCTTTTATCCCATTTATTGTCTTTGGAACGCAATTTGCACAGATATCAACGATTGTTCTCTTGATCCTTGTGAGAATGAAGGAATTTGCAGTGATGGAGTGAACACCTTTACTTGTGCCTGCGATCCCGGCTATACTGGGCATACGTGTGAAACAGGTAAGATATAGAGTCAAAGCAGATTACATACCTACACTCTTTATATAAAACAATTACTCCTTGTTCATCAAAACATTATAGATAAAAAGCAGACAAGGAAATAGAAAGAAAGAAACATGCAGTCATTGGTGATGAAAACTTTGAAGGTTTTTCTTGATGGGCAGTCAACAGGAGTGAAATAACAGACAAAAGATGCGAAGGTGTTTCACCTTTTGGTGCAGTAATCAAATAAACTACACTCTTCCTGATTTCGAGTAGACATATGAAAAGTGGTAGTGTCTTTGAAAAAAGATGATAACTTTAAAAGAGATGCTAACTTTAAAAGAGATATTCAGTTCATCTCCTTCATTTGAATTATGTATTAATAGATTTTCTAATGAAGGAATATATCACTGAACTGTCATTATTTGTATTTAGAATGCAAGTTTTGACTTCTTTTTACCTGTTCAACGCCAAATGAAGATAAATATGTCAAAAGGGGCATTGTTTTCTCATCCCTTTTATCCCATTTATTGTCTTTGGAACGCAATTTGCACAGATATCAACGATTGTTCTCTTGATCCTTGTGAGAATGAAGGAATTTGCAGTGATGGAGTGAACACCTTTACTTGTGCCTGCGATCCCGGCTATACTGGGCATACGTGTGGAACAGGTAAGATATAGAGTCAAAGCAGATTACATACCTACACTCTTTATATAAAACAATTGCTCCTTGTTCATCAAAACATTATAGATAAAAAGAAAAAAAAATAGAAAGAAAGAAACATGCAGTCATTGGTGATGAAAACTTTGAAGGTTTTTCTTGATGGGCAGTCAACAGGAGTGAAATAACAGACAAAAGATGCGAAGGTGTTTCACCTTTTGGTGCAGTAATCAAATAAACTACACTCTTCTTGATTTCGAGTAGACATATGAAAAGTGGTAGTGTCTTTGAAAAAAGATGATAACTTTAAAAGAGATGCTAACTTTAAAAGAGATATTCAGTTCATCTCCTTCATTTGAATTATGTATTAATAGATTTTCTAATGAAGGAATATATCCCTGAACTGTCATTATTTGTATTTAGAATGCTAGTTTTGACTTCTTTTTACCTGTTCAACGCCAAATGAAGATAAATATGTCAAAAGGGGCATTGTTTTCTCATCCCTTTTATCCTATTTATTGTCTTTGGAACGCAATTTGCACAGATATCAACGATTGTTCTCTTGATCCTTGTGAGAATGAAGGAATTTGCAGTGATGGAGTGAACACCTTTACTTGTGCCTGCGATCCCGGCTATACTGGGCATACGTGTGGAACAGGTAAGATATAGAGTCAAAGGAGATTACATACCTACACTCTTTATATAAAACAATTGCTCCTTGTTCATCAAAACATTATAGATAAAAAGCAGACAAGGAAATAGAAAGAAAGAAACATGCAGTCATTGGTGATGAAAACTTTGAAGGTTTTTCTTGATGGGCAGTCAACAGGAGTGAAATAACAGACAAAAGATGCGAAGGTGTTTCACCTTTTGGTGCAGTAATCAAATAAACTACACTCTTCTTGATTTCGAGTAGACATATGAAAAGTGGTAGTGCATGGTACTTTTAAGAGCAAATTTGATATAGTGATTACCACAACGATCTCTGATAATTAATATTTGTTTTAAGATATGATAATACTGGTGTGATTCATCATGATTATAGCGATTAAACTTTTGGTGCTGAAGTGTCCTGTAGATCAGACTATCCCATGCCATTTCCGCGTCCATTTTTAAATTCATTTCACGCCCAAATGAAAGAAATTTGTTTTATTGACATTTTCTTAATTGGCATGGACACACTACGTTTTGTGAGACGATGAGATTTTGAGTTTGAGTCGAAAATACGATTTCATGTTCCATTTGGCCATTAACTCTTATCATGCCACAGGGCTAATCCCAATTATGCCAAGCCCCAAATCACGGAGTGCCAAGTTTACATTGAGATAATCTGATTAACGCGATTAAAATTGCGCTGCCATCGGGAAAAAAAAGAGAAGGGGGAGGGAAAAAAGAGAGGTAAAGGGAAAGAAAATAAAAAAAGAAAAGGAAAAGAAAGGAAAGAAAAGAGAAGAAAGAAAGAGAAAAAAGGAAAAAGAGGGAGGAGAGGAAAGAAAGGAAAAGAAAGAGAAGAAAGAAAAGGAAAAAAGAAGAAAAAAGAGAAAAGGGAAACAAAAGAAACGGGGGATGAAAGAGAGGAGAGAGAGGCACTATGAACATGACGGACAAAGAAAGCGGACAAAATATACAGTTCCTCAGGTAGACAAAGGAACATCCCTTCACTGCTATTATGTAAAAAGGTGAATATGCATGTGACACCTGTTCTAAACATTTTTAACATAATAGCAGTGAAGGGATGTTCCTTTGTCTACCTAAGGAACTGTATATTTTGTCCGCTTTCTTTGTCAGTCATGTTCATAGTGAGGGGGGAGGTTGTTGAGTGGAGTCGTCTCGCCGAGGGAGCAACAAAGACATGGGTAAATATGTTGCTATGTTGGGTCAGCTGTGTCGGTATTCTTGCTCGATCCTCGAGGAACTAGATCAATGCAGAATGTTGAAGTCGGTCAGATGTATATTGTCGGTCGGCCAACACGTTTTTCTCCCTACGAACTGACTTTTTATCCGCTGTGACGACTTCGAGAGTGACGACAACTACAATACTTGTATTTTCTCGAAGTTTCACTTTCCTATAATATCAGCTAAAGATATCAGAGGTTTAAGATTTTCGGGAAAACTAAATTCAAAGAAGGATTAAGAGTCAACAACGGTACGACAAATCGTCTTCCTTTCTCTATAACTTGATGGAACGCCAAAACTTCCGCGCTTCGCGCGGGAGGGGAGAACTGAATTCAGATAAGGAATAAGAGTCGAGGACATTACACCGAATCCTCTTCTTTTTCTCATAATATAATGAAATGCCAAAGCTCCCGCGCTTCGCGCGGGAGAGGGAGAACTAAATTCAGATAAGGATTAAGAGTCGAGCACGGTTCAACAAATCGTTTGCTTTCTCCAATAATTTAAGGAAACGTCAAAAATTCGGCGCTTCGCGCGGGAGGGGGAGAATTTAATTCAAATAAGGATTAACAGTCGAGAACAGTACACCGAATCGTCTTCTTTCTATAATAATTAAATCAAACGTCTAAGCTTCAGCGTTTCAAGCTAAAGTGGGGGGGGGGGGGGACTGAATTCAGACAATTAGGGCTTATAAGAGTCGAAAACAGTACAACGAATCGTCTGCTTTCTCTCATAATTTAATGAAACGTCAAAACTTCTGCGCTTTGCGCGAAAGAGGGAAACTTTATTCAGATAAGGATTAAGACTCGTGAACAGTACAGCGAATCGTCTGCTTTTTCTCTTAATTTAATGACACATCACTTCTGCGCTTCGCGCGGGAGGGGGAGAAACTGAATTTAGACAAGGATTAACAACAAATCAGTACAGCAAATCGTCTTCATTTTATAATAATTTATTGAAACGTCAAAGCTATCGCGCTTCGCGCGGGAGAGGGGGGGGGGGATTCATTCAGACAAGGATTAACAGTCGAGAACGGTACAATAAAAAATCTTCTTTTCCTATTAATTTAAGGAAACGTCTAAGCTTCCGCGCTTCGCGCGGGAGGCCTATCACCCACACCCCCCTAATGAACGCGCTTCGCGCGCTCTTTAAGTGATTCGCTTGCTCACTATACTGCCGCCCCTCCTAAAATAAGATCCTATATAGCTCCGCGCCTGCATTAAAACATATAGCTATGATGTTGACTAAGTTGACGAACTAATTCGTATATTTATATCGTGGCAAGCCTAGATAAACGCGCCCTACAACTACAATACTTGTATTTTCTTGAAGTTTTACTTTCCTATAATATCAGCTAAAGAAATCAGAGGTTTAACATTTTCGGGGAAACTAAATTCAAAGAAGGATTAAGAGTCAACAACGGTACGACAAATCGTCTTCCTTTCTCTATAATTTGATGAAACGCCCAAACTTCCGCGCTTCGCGCGGGAGGAGGAGAACTGAATTCAGATAAGGAATAAGAGTCGACGACATTACACCGAAGCTACTGCTTTTTCTCATAATTTAATGAAATGCCAAAGCCATAGGGAGCACTAAATTCAGATAAGGATTAACAGTCGAGAACAGTACACCGAATCGTCTTCTTTCTATAATAATTAAAACAAACGTCGAAGCTTCAGCGCTTCGCGCTAAAGGGGGGGGGGGGAACTGAATTCAGACAATTAGAGCTTATTGAAGGTACTATGTCTCATTTGCAGGCCAAAAAAATGAAAAAGTTAAATTCAAACTGCATTTGAAAGATATACTAATTTAGAACTTCCCTAAAAAAGGTGGGGCTTGAAAATGTCTTCAAGTGGGAAAATAACGACTATTCGTTGTCAAATCGACTTTAGGGCTATAGAGCCCAAAAGTAATAGTCTTGATTTTCAGACAATTGTACCGAATGGTCATACGTTTTATGCTGCGCAAAGATTCAATAAGTTTAATCTTGGCCATCACAAGAAGTGGGTTATTGATGTAGACAAATGCTCATGTACCCTTTACAACTCTTTTCATGTATGTTATTACCAAAGAAGAAAACAAGCCAGTCAGTCACTCAATAGTGTCCGACAGTAAAGTCTAGCAAGTAAACGGGTTTCCTTGCATAATTTGAATACGAGGACACTGCTAACGTTTAAATTTCACAGATAGGACATACATGACATATTCATAATTCCTGCAAAGTTCTACAGCATTTGAGGTTGGCTGCAAAAGGGACAAAGTACCTTTAAGAGTCGAAAACGGTACAACGAATCGTCTGCTTTCTCTCATAATTTAATGAAACGTCAAAACTTCTGCGCTTTGCGCGGGAGAGGGGAACTTTATTCAGATATGGATTAAGAGTCGAGAACAGTACAGCGAATCGTCTGCTTTTTCTCTTAATTCAATGACACGTCACTTCTGCGCTTTGCGCGGGAGGGGGAGAAACTGAATTCAGACAAGGATTAACAGTCGAGAACAGTACAATAAAAAGTCTTCTTTTCCTATTAATCCTATTAACCGCCCCTTCCTAAAATAAGATCTTATATATCTCCGCGCCTGCATTAAAACATATAGCTATGATATTGACTAAGTTGACGAACTAATTCGTATATTTATATCGTTGAGGAAAATGACCATTTGCGCATACGCAAGTACTATAGTTAGTCCATAGCCAGGAAAAACAATTTAGCCTTCGGTCCCGGGTTTATAGGGTTAAATTTGTAGACATTGGGACATTTAATTTTGTCGGTAATTGGTGGCTAGTTTTGTCGGTAATCGTTGGCGTCTACACCCCCCCCCCCCACTGAAAAAGGTCTAGCGACGCCCCTGAAAGCACTATACCCATAGCGTGCATACAGCCTCATGGCAGGCTATGAGTTAAGTACATCGTGACGTCATCATAATGGTCTTGGAACTAAAAAAACGAATTTGCATATTATGACGTCAGCAAATTTATGAAAAATAGAATGTATCTTTATAAATATTGATTGCTTTTCTCCCAATTTTTGATATGTAGTTTTTGAGCCGATTTTCTACACAAAAGGTGCCATTGATTTTTCATTTCAACAATGGCATCATGGTCCATTCTGTCGAGAAAAAAGGCATGCCAATTTTTCCGATTTTGCTTGTATTCTCTATGGGAGGTGAATTTGTTGGAAATCTTCATTCTACATTCCAGTCTTATTCGAGCAACATTTCGATTCTTTTCTGCCAGCTTCAATTTGAGAATCAAATTTTCCGTTTAAGTGTTATGTCTATGTGGATTTTTTGGTATATTTGTCATGGCATTTGCCTCCCATCCCGGCGATCATCTTTCATAGATCCAAAATGATCAATGCTACACAGTTGAAACTATATTTATTGATAGACCATAATAGGAGGAGTATTTCATAACGGAAGTTGGATTCGTGAAAATGCGTTCTTCATTATGTAACACATTTGCATACGTATCACCTAATTCGTCGAGTGACGAACTCAAGTCTAGTTGAGTTTTAGGTTAGGTTCAGAGATAGGGTAAGGTATAGTCCTCGTTTAAGGGTTGCATTTAGAACTTCGGTTATCATATTATATATGGCATTTAGTGTGGAGGGTTGTTATACCTAAGAATTCGATTTGTAGAAGGCAATTGACTTAATACGGCAGGGCTCTTTAAGAGAGGGTTGAGATTGAAATCTTGAGGATCTCTTTGCATGTACCCCAGTCCCCCGGAGTAAATTTCTAAATTGACAGTGTGCACCAGACACCTGTTAAGGTCAATTTCACCCAAGGTCTATTATCCTAGAAATCTGATGGGAATGTGGTAGGGGTACACTGCCCTAGGAGGTGGAAATCCTAAAGATATAGATGTCCAGAGGCAATCGCTCTAGAGGATATTGACTTAGGGGATGGCAGAGTAGTCTTTTTGGATCCATGTCCAAGGGTGCATTGTCTAAGTGGGTAGGTTTTCCAGGGAATAGTAGACCAAGTCAGTGTAGTCTGTGGGGATACATGTAAGATGGTGCATCATCCTAGTGGGTAGCTTGTTTAGGGGATGAAAGACCTAGTTAGAATATTTGTTGGGATACATGTCCAAGCATGGAGTTACCATGGTCCAAGGGTGCATTGTCCTGGTGGGCAGGTTGTCCAGGGGATAGTTGTTAGAAGGTTTTTTGTCTGATACTAGAACGCTCATTTCCGACAGAATTATGATCCACAGCCAATCATAGCCGTATAATACAATGTAGTTTAACTAGTAAAGAGTACTGTTTACAGTATAGAAAGTTTGTGGTCAATCTTGTTCATTAATCCATTATTCATTTATATGTAAACATTAAAAGGGACTCAAGGTTTTATGAAACATGCTCTGATAAAAATATCTCTTCGATCAACACAGTCCTTACTTCAGTAATAGCTCGAACTATATCTCTTCTATGACATGAAGCCATGTGTCCTCAGACCAAAACGGTTATTCTAATGTGGTTTGTTTAGAACACCATTCAAGGAATGGCCGCACTTACCATTATAAGTTGACTTGATCAAAATTCCTCCATATATCCACGGATGTTTTAAACATGGATAGGTCTCGTTGAATAGCTTTTGATTCCCCTCGTTTCATTGTAATACATCTACCTGTAGAACATGGAATGCTTTGCTTGTTTATTCATGAGCAGATATCAAGTACTTGTCTTGGAGAGGACCTTACAATTTTTACAAATAATCTTTTTTTCTGCTCATGCCCAGATTGTAATTACACACTTGTCTATTGTATGTCCATCTGATAGAAGCATTCGATCATATTTGCCTATTTGACCACCACTTCCTACATTTTTCTATACATTGTCACGCATTAACTTACAGCTATCTTGAATAAGCCTGGTCTGGGCCTTGAGAGTTATGTTATCCCGGATTCCAGTCTTACAGCTTCCAGTGCGTATAGAAGTCCCGAGTCTGGCAACTTTACCGCAAATAAAGGTCGTCTTAACCTGGCCGAAACAGCCTGGGGCGCAGAAACAGAAGATACCGAACAGTGGATCCAGGTAAGAAAAATGTCTTAAAGTAGATATTCATTGATTTTAAAAACTAACTTTATTTTCATTATTGCAAAGTTGAAACTGTGATTTGACAATGTTATCTAAATGCAATGCTTGGAAACATGTGAAGTAATGATTATTATAAATTACAAAAACGCTTAAATACAGCCCCGGCATAGCACCTGAAGAGCTCTCCGAACGCTGCTGATATTATGTGTGACATCACAGTATGGACATTATTTGCACAAGCAGACGAAGTCCAATGACATCTTACACATTTTCAGTGCCTGTTTTTTCATCTTCTCTTGAGTTCTTTCTCTTACTTCACTACCGTCAGGCTAAATGTATAATATATTGCCTCACTCTAAACCCCGCGCATGGTTTTATTTTGATTACAAATGCAGCGATACACAAATAAAGGAATCTGTCGCTTGTAAACAAAATAAGACGCCATGGTATATTCAGCTGCACACACCGCGGTATTGTCGGCGTTTCAAGAGGGAACAAATGCCGTCCTTAATATCATTCCGGGGGTTTTTAATTTGAAAGTCTGGCTTCTTCGATTGTTAAATAACCCCTATCCTATGTATTTACAAACAAAAGATTTTAGTTATCAGAATCGGTTTCATATACCCTTTTGAATGGTTTGATAGGCCATCACATTTATATACACTAAACTCGTTATAATTTGACAAATAATAGCTTTGCAATTATGTTAATTTTGTATGGGATGTCGTCTGCTTGGGCAATAGGGACTTTTAGATTTACGTGGACTGATACTTGTGACTTCCTTTCAAGGCAGTGCATTAAATGGACGTTGATTGTAGCAATCCCCATTGTCTTCGTGCGAATCTAAAAGTACCTAATATTGGTCAATATTGTGACGTCATTAGAACATCGTTATTTTTCTGGCGAATCTCTCGTATCTCCCAGCTGCTATGGAGGTGGTTGTATTTGTATTTTTATAAATCATCCGATATGCAGTTGACCTAAAAACTTATACGATGGCCATCTGTTAGCTTACCAGTTTCTAGTGAAACATTAGTTGACATATTTGTGATTTTCTTGGAATTTCCACTTTAAGGCCAATTCAGACACAAAGGCCCGAATTCAAAAAGGAGGTTTGTCGTCAAACCTCTTTTGTGAATTCGGGCCACAATTTTAAGGCAACATGACGTCACAAACTGATTACAATAATAGCAATTTGTGTTGTGATTCTCATTGTTCTATAGTTTTACATACTTTTTCAAAAATTCATAACTTTCTTATTAGTTATCCGATTTTGCTCAATTTTTGTTTGATTGGTTTGTCTGATTTTCTGCGTAGTTTAATTTGCATTCATACCCTGCCACAATGTATGTAATAAGAGTCACCAGTCATTTCTTTGGCATGTGTTCATATCGCATCAGTACCACCTTGTCAGTAATGAAAGAGTCAATAGGCATTTTTATGGCACCCTTCACTTACACTGTTAAAATTGTTTCTATTGGCCACTTTTTGAGGTGATTTATGGGTTCTCTCCTCTTTGTAGGTAAGCTAGCATTTGTTTCCTCTTTAAGGACATTAATATAATTGTTCGATATCACTCAGAAATAATATCGTCAATGACAGCATCAATGTGGAAAACTTCCAATCAAATATTGCCCTTGGAGGAGCAGAGCTTTATGAGAGCAAGATAATGTCATTGATAGATGCAAAAAAAAGTAGCGTTCTTATTATCTTGAAAAATCATATAGATTTGACACATTTTGGAATATGCTCATTGGTTAAAATTGTTGGCATGAATATGAAATTATTATTAGCATGAATATCAAGAGTTCTTCTTCCCATTCTTTTTTTTCCCCAAGGTGGATCTTTTGGAACCTTACCGTATCATTGCAGTTGCGACTCAAGGGAATGGAAAAACCTCAGACAAGGGGTATCGTGAGTGGGTAACAAGCTACAAGCTTGCTTGTAGAACTGATGACA
This sequence comes from Strongylocentrotus purpuratus, assembly GCF_000002235.5. Classification (NCBI taxonomy): domain Eukaryota; kingdom Metazoa; phylum Echinodermata; class Echinoidea; order Camarodonta; family Strongylocentrotidae; genus Strongylocentrotus; species Strongylocentrotus purpuratus. The sequence goes on along the minus strand of NW_022145602.1, from coordinate 11,322,716 downwards.
CGCCCTTTCACACCGTGCTGGACATCAATGGAGATGACAGTGTAAGTTTGTTCTCTGATCATTTTTTAAAATAAATATTATATTGACTCTATTCTTTAAGAACTTTGAAGGAATTTGATATCTTATTGAAAACAGTTAAAATATTTGTATGCAATTTTTTTGAAAGAGAAAGGCAATTGTTACCTCAGGAACAGAGTTACATGTTAGGTGTACTATTTACTATTTTTACACAATGTTTAAGAGGAGAAAATTATCAGGTAGAATTGAAGAACTGTTTATCTTTATAGATAGGTTAGAGCAAGAAATGCACTCAATCTATTTCAATTTCTTTTCTCCATTTAATTATTAGGCCTGTAAAACTAAAAGTAGATGTAACCAGAATATGACTACAAATATAAAATAAATAGGTAGATCTACTGTACAAGCAAAAAATGCTTTTAAATCAGATTCTCTTTTGTTCGGTTGCAATTAACTGTAACATCATTTGAGTCATAATAATTCAAAAGTGGATTGATTTTCCTTTTTCATTGAAGATCTTCACCGGTAACTTTGACAAGAACACCATCGTGACCAACACTCTGTCTGTGCCCCAGGTTTGCAGATATGTCCGCTTGATGCCTGTCACATGGCATAGCTATATTGCTCTTCGTATGGAGATCTACGGCGAAGGTCAGTTTTAAAACTATTGATATTCCGAAGAAAAGAAATTCTCCATCTTCAATTTTCCAACGACAATTGCTCTGGGCTTTATTTTACCAATGATGGAGGCATAATGCTCTAATTATGAGGCATGGGCCTTTTGCCCCCGATCCACAACTGATTATTGTAGGATCGCATATGCTTCCAATATGTTCATTTGAATCAAATCCATGACCCCATACCAAAACATTGCATTACCTTTCGTTATAATTGACAGATATCAACGATTGTTCTCTTGATCCTTGTGAGAATGGAGGAATTTGCAGTGATGGAGTGAACACCTTTACTTGTGCCTGCGATCCTGGCTATACTGGGCCATCATGTGAAACAGGTAACAAATAGAGTCAAAGCAGATTACATACCTACACTTTTTATATAAAACAATTGCTCCTTGTTCATCGAAACATTATAGATAAAAAGCAGACAAGGAAATAGAAAGAAAGAAACATGCAGTCATTGGTGATGAAAATCTTGGAGGTTTTTATTGATTGGCAGTCAACAGGAGTAAAAGTACAGACAAAAGACGCGGGGTTGTTTCACCTTTTGGTGCAGAAATGACATAAACTACACTCTTCTTGATTTCGAGTAGACACATGAAAAGTGGAAGTGCATGGTACTTTCAAAAGCAAATTTGATATAGTGATTACCACAACAATCTCTGATAATTATGATTTGTTTTAAGATATGATAATACCGGTGTGATTCATCTTGATTATAGCGATTCAACTTTTGGTGCTGAGGTGTCTTGAAGATAAGACTGTCCCATGCCATTTCCGCGTCCATTTTCAAATTCATTTTACGCCCAAATGAAAGAAATTCGTTTTACTGAAATTTTCTTAACTGGCAAGGACACACTACGTTTCGTGGGACAATGAGATTTTTTCAAAAAATATTTTTATTTCTAAGACCATGTTTTTGAAAAAAGATTCTAATTTCCAAGGAGATATTTAATTCATTAACCTAATTTGAACTATGTATTAAAATATTTTTAAAGGAAGTAATTTATCCCTGACAAGAACTGTCATTATTTGTATTAAGCATGCAAGTTTTGACTTCTTTTTACCTGTTCACCGCCAAATGAAGATAAATATGTCAACAGCGACATTATTTTCTCATCCCTTTTATCCCATTTATTGTCTTTGGAACTCAATTTGCACAGATATCAACGAGTGTTCTCTTGATCCTTGTGAGAATGGAGGAATTTGCAGTGATGGAGTGAACACCTTTACTTGTGCCTGCGATCCAGGCTATACTGGGCCTACGTGTGGAACAGGTAAGATATAGAGTCAAAGCAGATTACATACCTACACTTTTTATATAAAACAATTGTTCCTTGTTCATCGAAACATTATAGATAAAAAGCAGACAAGGAAATAGAAAGAAAGAAACATGCAGTCATTGGTGCGGAAAACCTTGGAGGTTTTTCTTGATTGACAGTCAACAGGAGTGAAAGCACAGCCAAAAGATTTGAGGGTGTTTCAACTTTTGGTACAGTAATGAAATAAACTAAACTCTTCTTGATTTCGAGTAGACATCAATAGACATACATATTTATTTCAAACAATTGCTCCTTGTTCATTAAAACATCAAAGATAGAGAGCAAACAGTGAAAAAGAAAGAAAGAAATATGCAGTCATTGGTGCGGAAAACCTTGGAGGTTTTTCTTGATTGACAATCAACAGGAGTGAAAGAACAGCCAAAAGATGCGAGGGTGTTTCACCTTTTGGTGCAGTAATGAAATAAACTAAACTCTTCTTGATTTCGAGTAGACACATGAGAAATTGGAGTGCATGGTACTTTTAAGAGAAAATTTAACATTTTGATTACCACAACGATCTCTGATATTGATGAGTTGTTTTAGGGTATGATAATACTGGTATGATTCATCCTGATTATAGCGATTCAACTTTTGGAGCTGATGTGTCTTGAAGATCTGACTATCCCATGCCATTCCCGCGTCCATATTTACATTCATTCCACGCCCAAATTAAAGAAATTTGTTTTAGTGACATTTTCTTAACTGGCATGGACACACTACGTTTTGTGAGACGATGAGATTTTGAGTTTGAGTCGAAAATACGATTTCATGTTCCATTTGGCCATTAACTCTTATCATGCCACAGGGCTAATCCCCATTATGCCAAGCCCCAAATCACGGAGTGCCAAGTTTACATTAAGATAATCTGATTAACGCGATTAAAATTGCGCTGCCATCGGGAAAAAAAAGAGAAGGGGGAGGGAAAAAAGAGAGGAAAAGGGAAAGAAAATTAAAAAAAAAGAAAAGGAAAAGAAAGGAAAGAAAAGAGAAGAAAGAAAGAGAAAAAAGGAAAAAGAGGGAGGAGAGGAAAGAAAGGAAAAGAAAGAGAAGAAAGAAAAGGAAAAAAAGAAGAAAAAAGAGAAAAGGGAAACAAAAGAAACGGGGGATGAAAGAGAGGAGAGAGAGGCACTATGAACATGACGGACAAAGAAAGCAGACAAAATATACAGTTCCTCAGGTAGACAAAGGAACATCCCTTCACTGCTATTATGTAAAAAGGTGAATATGCATGTGACACATTTTTACATAATAGCAGTGAAGGGATGTTCCTTTGTTTACCTAAGGAACTGTATATTTTGTCCGCTTTATTTGTCAGTCATGTTCATAGTGAGGGGAGGTTGTTGAGTGGAGTCGTCTCGCCGAGGGAGCAACAAAGACATGGGTAAATATGTTGCTATGTTGGGTCAGCTGTGTCTGTATTCTTGCTCGATCCTCGAGGAACTATATCAATGCAGTATGTTGAAGTCGATGAGATGTATATTGTCGGTCGGCCAACACGTTTTCTCCCTACGAACTGACTTTTTATCCGCTGTGACGACTTCGAGAGTGACTACAACTACAATACTTGTATTTTCTCGAAGTTTCACTTTCCTATAATATCAGCTAAAGATATCAGAGGTTTAACATTTTCGGGAAAACTAAATTCAAAGAAGGATTAAGAGTCATCAACGGTACGACAAATTGTCTTCCTTTCTCTATAATTTGATGAAACGCCAAAACTGCCGCGCTTCGCGCGGGAGGGGGAGAACTGAATTCAGATAAGGAATAAGAGTCGAGGACATTACACCGAATCCTCTTCTTTTTCTCATAATATAATGAAATGCCAAAGCTCCCGCGCTTCGCGCGGGAGAGGGAGAACTAAATTCAGATAAGGATTAAGATTCGAGCACGGTTCAACAAATATTAATTTAAGGAAACGTCTAAGCTTCCGCGCTTCGCGCGGGAGGCCTACCACCCACACCCCCTAATGAACGCGCTTAGCGCGCTCCTTAAGTGATTCGCTTGCTCAATATACTGCCGCCCCTCCCTAAAATAAGATCCTATATAGCTCCGCGCCTGCATTAAAACATATAGCTATGATGCTGACTAAGTTGACGAACTAATTCGTATATTTATATCGTTGAGGAAAATGACCATTTGCGCATACGCAAGTACTATAGATAGTCCTTAGCCAGGAAAAACAATTTAGCCTTCGGTCCTTGGCTTATAGGGTTAAATTTGTAGATATTGGGACAATTTTGTCGGTAATTGGTGGCTGGTTTTGTCATTAATCATTGGCGTCTACATCCCCCCCCCCTGAAAAAGGTCTAGCGACGCCCCTAAGGCACTATAAGGATAGCGTGCATGCAGCCTCATGGCAGGCTATGAGTTAAGTACACCGTGACGTCATCATAATGGTCTTGAAACTAAAAAAACGAATTTGCATATTATGACGTCAGCAAGTTTATAAAAAAATTAAATGTATCTTTATAAATATTGATTGCTTTTCTCCCAATTTTTGATATGTAGTTTTTGAGCCGATTTTCTACACAACAGGTGCCATTGATTTTTCATTTCAACAATGGCATCATGGTCCATTCTGTCGAGTAAAGAGGCATGCCATTTTTTCCGATTTTGCTTGCATTCTCTACGGGAGGTGAATTTTTTGGAAATCTTTATTCTACATTCCAGTCTTGTTCGAGCAACATCTCGATTCTTTTCTGCCAGCTTCAATTTGAAAATCAAATTTTCCGTTTACGTGTATTGTCTATGTGGATTTGTTGGTATATTTGTCATGGCATTTGCCTCCCATCCCGGCGATCATCTTTCATAGATCTAAAATGATCAATGCTGCACAGTTGAAACTTCATTAATTGATAGACCATAATAGGAGAAGTATTTCATAACGGAAGTTGAATTCGTGAAAATGCGTTCTTCATTATGTAACACATTTGAATACGTATCACCTAATTCGTCGAGAGACGAATTCAAGTCAAGTTGAGTTGTTTATGTTAGGTTCAGAGATAGGGTAAGGTATAGTCCTCGTTTAAGGTTGAATTTAAGACTTCGGTTATCATATTATATATGGCATTTGGTGTGGAGGGTTGTTATACCTAAGAATTCGATTTGTAGAAGGCAATTGACTTACGGCAGGGCTCCTCATTTTTCTTTTAAGAGAGGGTTGAGATTGAAATCTTGAGGATCTCTTTGCATGTACCCCAGTCCCCCGGAGTAAATTTCTAAATTGTTTTTGTCCAGAGTTAAAATGTAAGGACAGTGTGCACCAGACACCTGTTAAGGTCAATTTCACCCAGGGTCTATTATCCGAGAAATCTGATGGGAATGTGGTAGGAGGTCTACTGCCCTAGAAGGTGGAAATCCTTAAGATATAGATGTCCAGAAGCAATCGCTCTAGAGGATATTGACTTAGGGGATGGTAGAATAGTCTTTTTGGATCCATGTCCAAGGGTGCATTGTTTAAGTGGGTAGGTTTTCCAGGGAATAGTAGACCAAGTCAGTGAGGTCTGTTGGGATACATGCAAAACGGTGCATCATCCTAGTGGGTAGCTTTTTTAGGGGATGAAAGACCTAGTTAGAATATTTGTTGGGATACATGTCCAAGCATAGAGTTACCATGGTCCAAGGGTGCATTGTCCTGGTGGGCAGGTTGTCCAGGTGATAGTAGTTGGAAGGTTTTTTGTCTGAATCTAGAACGCTCATTTCCGAAAGAATTATGATCCACAGCCAATCAAAACCGTATTATACAATGTAGTTTAACTAGTAAAGAGTACTGTTTACAGTCCAGAAAGTTTGTGGTCAATCTAGTTTATTATTCCATTATTCATTTATATGTAAACATTAAAGGGGACTCAAGGTTTAATGAAACATGCTCTGATAAAAATATCTCTTCGATCAACACAGTCCTTACTTCAGTAATAGCTCGAACTTTATCTCTTTTACGACATGAAGCCATGTGTCCTCAGACCAAAACGGTTATTCTAAGGTGGTTTGTTTAGAACACCATTCAAGGAATGGCCGCACTTACCATTATAAGTTGACTGGATCAAAATGCCTCCATATATATATCCACGGATGTTTAAAACATGGATAGGTCTCATTGAATAGCTTTTGATTCCCCTCGTTTCATAGGAATACATCTACCTGTAGAACATGAAATGCTTTGCTTGATTATTCATGAGCAAATATCAAGTACTTGTCTTGGAGAGGGCCTTATAATTTTTGCAAATAATTTTTTTTTCTGCTCATGCCCAGATTGTTACTACACACTTGTCTATTGTATGTCCATCTGATAGAAGCATTCGATCATATTTGCCTATTTGACCACCACTATCTACATTTTGCTATACATTGTCACGAATTAACTTACAGCTATCTTGAATAAGCCTGGTCTGGGCCTTGAGAGTTATGTTATCCCGGATTCCAGTCTTACAGCTTCCAGTACGTATAGAAGTCCCGAGTCTGGCAACTTTACCGCAAATAAAGGTCGTCTTAACCTGGCCGAAACAGCCTGGGGCGCAGAAACAGAAGATACCGAACAGTGGATCCAGGTAAGAAAAATGTCTTAAAGTAGATATTCATTGATTTTAAAAACTAACTTTATTTTCATTATTGCAAAGTTGAAACTGTGATTTGACAATGTTATCTAAATGCAATGCTTGGAAACATGTGAAGTAATGATTATTATAAATTACAAAAACGCTTAAATACAGCCCCGGCATAGCACCTGAAGAGCTCTCCGAACGCTGCTGATATGTGTGACATCACAGTATGGACATTATTTGCACAAGCAGACGAAGTCCAATGACATCTTACACATTTTCAGTGCCTGTTTTTTCATCTTCTCTTGAGTTCTTTCTCTTACTTCACTACCGTCAGGCTAAATGTATAATATATTGCCTCACTCTAAACCCCGCGCATGGTTTTATTTTGATTACAAATGCAGCGATACACAAATAAAGGAATCTGTCGCTTGTAAACAATATAAGACGCCATGGTATATTCAGCTGCACACACCGCGGTATTGTCGGCGTTTCAAGAGGGAACAAATGCCGTCCTTAATATCATTCCGGGGGTTTTTAATTTGAAAGTCTGGCTTCTTCGATTGTTAAATAACCCCTATCCTATGTATTTACAAACAAAAGATTTTAGTTATCAGAATCGGTTTCATATCCCCTTTTGAAGGGTTTGATAGGCCATCACATTTATATACACTAAACTCGTTATAATTTGACAAATAATAGCTTTGCAATTATGTTAATTTTGTATGGGATGTCGTCTGCTTGGGCAATAGGGACTTTTAGATTTACGTGGACTGATACTTGTGACTTCAATTGAAGGCAGTGCATTAAATGGACGTTGATTGTAGCAATCCCCATTGTCTTCGTGCGAATCTAAAAGTACCTAATATTGGTCAATATTGTGACGTCATTAGAACATCGTTATTTTTCTGGCGAATCTCTCGTATCTCCCAGCTGCTATGGAAGTGGTTGTATTTGTATTTTTATAAATCATCCGATATGCAGTTGACCTAAAACTTATACGATGGCCATCTGTTAGTGAATAGTTGAAGAAAGGGAAAAATAGAAGTCTGGGAGTCCAGCCGTAAATGGAGATATTAAGCTGTTAAGCTTATTTATTCGATCTGTAAAGACAGATAAAATAACAATGACAGATTTAGTATATCATTCATGTTACACAAGAATGCAATATATAATCCAAATTATCTGAACAAACCAAGTAACTGTATTTATAAAGATTCATTTAAACACATTTGCTTTTGTTCTATAAACTGTCAATCTTGACCTCATCCTTTAACTCTCAAAAAATCAGAGTAACCAATGGTTACAAAACCTTATGCATTTTCTAATATGCATTACTTTCAAATACTCATACTTTCAGAGTTTCTCAAACCGACCTGACTTCCCTTTAAACAGATTACTGTCAATTTGCATAAACCAAAATAACTGTAAACATCTCTATCTTGTATCCATACACAAGCTTGATTAATTCTCATCTATCTTCATAGCATAAATTCCTTCTAAAAACCTTAACATTGGATTGTCACTTTAAATGTATCGTATGACCTTCCACTGACTTTGACAGGCACCTAATTTGCATATTTCTGCTCGCCTAAGAAAATCTGTCTTAAAATGTCTTTATTCATTAAACACTGTTTAATGAACTCAACTTAAATACCTGACTTGCATAAAACTTCCCAGTAATAATCTAGAGATTACACTTCAATACAAAATAAACTATCTGGCATAACTTGTAATTTACACCTGTAATTTACATCTGTAATCTACACATGCAGTACACTACAACAATCCTTTCTAATTTCATTATTAACTCTGCAATGAATAAACAGTTTCTTTCAATTCTGACTCTAAATACCATACCAGAGGTGCAAAGCTTAACCTTTCACCAAGTCAATAAATGGTGTCTTGCAACTTTTAAGCAAGCTAAATCAAATTCCACAGACCAACTTTTGTCACCCAAACAAACTGCATAAAATCCAAGATTCTAGCATGCACAAATATAAACATCCTTTATCTTTAGGACTTCTACATATATACACTGTTTACTCTATAAATGACATAAAACAATATTTGCCTAATACGGTAATTCTGCTTTGACAATTATTATTTAACTGGAAAAACACATGACTAAAAGTACGTCTCATGGGCGCGGCCATTTTAGGCGCAGCCATCTTGGATTTAATGCCACACGTGCATTATGCTAATGAGTTAAATACAGTTCTTTAGAATTCGTTTTTACAGTACAACTTGAAACTATCTTATTTTCCGTTTTATGAGTTCACATTCCAGTTTATATTAATCTAAACACTCACTTCTGTGGCGGGACAAAACTTCGTCGGGAATACATGAATGGCAACTGACTGGTTAACTGGTAAATGAGTCAAACTGGACTACATTTCTGACTGCGTTCTGTGTTGACTGAAGAACATGGCGACAGTGCCGAACTTAACCTATGGTAGCTTTTAAGAGCAAAAAAAGGGAAAATCTAAACCAAGCAAAAATCATCGCTCGGCGAAACAGTTAGCTTACCAGTTTCTAGTGAAACATTAGTTGACATATTTGTGATTTTCTTGGAATTTCCACTTTAAGGCCAATTTAGACACAAAGGCCCGAATTCAAAAAGGAGGTTTGTCGTCAAACCTCTTTTGTGAATTCGGGCCACAATTTTAAGGCAACATGACGTCACAAACTGATTACAATAATAGCAATTTGTGTTGTGATTCTCATTGTTCTATAGTTTTACATACTTTTTCAAAAATTCATTACTTTCTTATTAGTTATCCGATTTTGCTCAATTTTTGTTTGATTGGTTTGTCTAAATTTCTGCGTAGTTTAATTTGCATTCATACCCTGCCACAATGTATGTAATAAGAGTCACCAGTCATTTCTTTGGCATGTGTTCATATCGCATCAGTACCACCTTGTCAGTAATGAAAGAGTCAATAGGCATTTTTATGGCACCCTTCACTTACACTGTTCAAATTGTTTCTATTGGCCATTTTTTGAGGTGATTTATGGGTTCTCTCCTCTTTGTAGGTAAGCTAGCATTTGTTTCCTCTTTAAGGACATTAATATAATTGTTCGATATCACTCAGAAATGAGATCGTCAATGACAGCATCAATGTGGAAAACTTCCAATCAAATATTGCCCTTGGAGGAGCAGAGCTTTATGAGAGCAAGATAATGTCATTGATAGATGCAAAAAAAAGTAGCGTTCTTATTATCTTTAAAAATCATATAGATTTGACACATTTTGGAATATGCTCATTGGTTAAAATTGTTGGCATGAATATGAAATTATTATTAGGATGAATATCAAGAGTTCTTCTTCCCATTCTTTTTTTTCCCCAAGGTGGATCTTTTGGAACCTTACCGTATCATTGCAGTTGCGACTCAAGGCAATGGAAAAACCTCAGACAAGGGGTATCGTGAGTGGGTAACAAGCTACAAGCTTGCTTGTAGAACTGATGACACGCCCTTTCACACCGTGCTGGACATCAATGGAGATGACAGTGTAAGTTTGTTCTCTGATCATTGTTTTAAATAAATATTATATTGACTCTATTCTTTAAGAACTTTGAAGGAATTTGATATCTTATTGAAAACAGTTAAAATATTTGTATGCCATTTTTTTGAAAGAGAAAGGCAATTGTTACCTCAGGAACAGAGATACATGTTAGGTGTACTATTTACTATTTTTACACAATGTTTAAGAGGAGAAAATTATCAGGTAGAATTGAAGAACTGTTTATTATTATAGATAGGTTAGAGCAAGAAATGCACTCAATCTATTTCAATTTCTTTTCTCCATTTAATTATTAGGCCTCTAAAACTAAAAATAGATGTAACCAGAATATGACTACAAATATACAAAAATAAATAGGTAGATCTACTGTACAAGCAAAAAATGCTTTTAAATCAGATTCTCTTTTGTTCGGTTGCAATTAACTGTAAAATCATTTGAGTCATAATAATTCAAAAGTGGATTGATTTTCCTTTTTCATTGAAGATCTTCACCGGTAACTTTGACAAGAACACCATCGTGACCAACACTCTGTCTGTGCCCCAGGTTTGCAGATATGTCCGCTTGATGCCTGTCACATGGCATAGCTATATTGCTCTTCGTATGGAGATCTACGGCGAAGGTCAGTTTTAAAACTATTGATATTCCGAAGAAAAGAAATTCTCCATCTTCAATTTTCCAACGACAATTGCTCTGGGCTTTATTTTACCAATGATGGAGGCATAGTGCTCTAATTATGAGGCATGGGCCTTTTGCCCCCGATCCACAACTGATTATTGTAGGATCGCATATGCTTCCAATATGTTCATTTGAATCAAATCCATGACCCCATACCAAAACATTGCATTACCTTTCATTATAATTGACAGATATCAACGATTGTTCTCTTGATCCTTGTGAGAATGGAGGAATTTGCAGTGATGGAGTGAACACCTTTACTTGTGCCTGCGATCCTGGCTATACTGGGCCAACATGTGAAACAGGTAAGATATAGAGTCAAAGCAGATTACATACCTACACTTTTTATATAAAACAATTGCTCCTTGTTCATCGAAACATTATAGATAAAAAGCAGACAAGGAAATAGAAAGAAAGAAACATGCAGTCATTGGTGATGAAAATCTTGGAGGTTTTTATTGATTGGCAGTCAACAGGAGTAAAAGTACAGACAAAAGATGCGGGGTTGTTTCACCTTTTGGTGCAGAAATGATATAAACTACACTCTTCTTGATTTCGAGTAGACACATGAAAAGTGGAAGTGCATGGTACTTTCAAAAGCAAATTTGATATAATGATTACCACAACAATCTCTGATAATTATGATTTGTTTTAAGATATGATAATACCGGTGTGATTTATCTTGATTATAGCGATTCAACTTTTGGTGCTGAGGTGTCTTGAAGATAAGACTATCCCATGCCATTTCCGCGTCCAATTTCAAATTCATTTTACGCCCAAATGAAAGAAATTCGTTTTACTGACATTTTCTTAACTGGCAAGGACACACTACGTTTTGTGGGACAATGAGATTTTTTCAAAAAATATTTTTATTTCTAAGACCATGTTTTTGAAAAAAGATTCTAATTTCCAAGGAGATATTTAGTTCATTAACCTCATTTGAACTATGTATTAAAATATTTTTAAAGGAAGTAATTTATCCCTGACAAGAACTGTCATTATTTGTATTTAGAATGCAAGTTTTGACTTCTTTTTACCTGTTCACCGCCAAATGAAGATAAATATGTCAACAGCGACATTATTTTCTCATCCCTTTTATCCCATGTATTGTCTTTGGAACTCAATTTGCACAGATATCAACGATTGTTCTCTTGATCCTTGTGAGAATGGAGGAATTTGCAGTGATGGAGTGAACACCTTTACTTGTGCCTGCGATCCAGGCTATACTGGGCCTACGTGTGGAACAGGTAAGATATAGAGTCAAAGCAGATTACATACCTACACTCTTTATATAAAACAATTGCTCCTTGTTCATCAAAACATTATAGATACAAGGCAGACAAGGAAAAAGAAAGAAAGAAACATGCAGTCATTGGTGATGAAAACCTTGGAGTTTTTTTTTGATTGGCAGTCAACAGGATCGAAAGTACAGACAAAAGATGCGGGGTTGTTTCACCTTTTGGTGCAGTAATGACATAAACTACACTCTTCTTGATTTCGAGTAGACACATGAAAAGTGGTAGTGCATGGTACTTTCAACAGCAAATTTGATATAGTGATTACCACAGCGATCTCTGATAATTATGATTTGTTTTAAGATATGATAATACTGGTGTGATTCATCTTGATTATAGCGACTCAACTTTTGATGCTGACGTGTCTTGAAGATTAGACTATCCCATGCCATTTCCGCGTCCATTTTCAAATTCATTTGACGCCCGAATGAAAGAAATTTGTTTTAGTGAAAAAACTGGCATGGTCACACTACGTTTTGTGGGACGATGACAATTTTTTAAAATATATTTTCTTTCTAAGGCCATGTTTTTGAAAAGGTGCTAACCAAAGAGATATTTAGTTTATTTACTCCATTTGAATTATGTATTATTAGATTTTCAAATGATGGAATTTATCCCTGAACTGTCATTATTCGTATTTAGAATGCAAGTTTTGATTTATTTTTACCTGTTCACCGCCAAATAAAGATAAATATGTCAAAAGGGACATTATTTTCTCATCCCTTTAATCCCATTTATTGTCTTTGGAACTCAATTTGCACAGATATCAACGATTGTTCTCTTGATCCTTGTGAGAATGGAGGAATTTGCAGTGATGGAGTGAACACCTTTTCTTGTGCCTGCAATCCTGGCTATACTGGGTCTACGTGTGGAACAGGTAAGATATAGAGTCAAAGCAGATTACATACCTACACTTTTTATATATAACAATTGCTCCTTGTTCATCAATAAACTACACTCTTCTTGATTTCGAGTAGACACATGACAAATGGTAGTGCATGGTTCTTTCCAGAGCAAATTTGATATAGTGATTACCACAACGATCTCAGATAATTAAGTAATATTGACTGCCTTCTAGGCTAGGAATATTGTGTCTTTTTTTACGTAAACGTCAAACAAATTGCAATAAAATATTTTTCACTGCAATGCATTTTAATAAGGTCCCCAAAATGACATACTAAAAGTCCAACAAAATCAAAGTAGTGGAAGTGTCCCTAATTTGCATAAATCCAATATGGCCGCTATTTCGAGGATTTTCACATAGATTTTATCATATTTTTCAGCTTGTATAGGCTGTTGTGGCATTAAAGGAGTAGGAAAAGTGATCTGCTGTACATTTTGTATCAACTGAAATACCCATATACTACAGGTACATCACACACCTGAAACAAATCCCCCACACACCCACACCCACATAATGCAATATGTAACGTATGCTCAATTTATCACCTCAGCAGATGATGTTATTTCATTATGCACTAGACAAATATGTCATTTTAATTATATTGAAAAAAACTAAAATAAAAATATTCAGAAAAACTGGCCCTTATGATATCCATACGAACACAAGAGTTGTTGGAAGGGCTATTAGGGGTACAATCTGTACCTTACATTATCCTCATGGTCATTGTAATTCGGAAGTTGTTCTCAGTGCAACAGTTTACTTAATTTTAGAGAGGTGACAAACAGAAGCATACGTTACATGCTGGCTCATCACAGTACAAGTATCGATATTACTGCGGTATTTGTGCTCTCTAGTCACTATTTTTGTCAAATATTCAACTAAGTTAGACCCGTAAGCTTTTATTATGTGATATCCATGATACCTAATTCATAGTCATTCATTGCAAAACTTTAAAGTAGAACACCCAATAATAGTTTCAATATATATATTGATGGAAGGCTTATAATGTGCAGAATACAATACATTTTTTTAAAATTAAGATATCAGAATCCACTAAGGCACAATAACCAGTCAAAGTTTTTCACTACACCCCCCCTTTCACCTAAGGTCATTCAGAGGTCAAATTAGGCCTGTAATTCATGACACCACAGAATGTACACCTTTCTTGATCGCCGATCTATGCAGTGCTACAAAAGGCAAGCCTACACATGAGCCTAGCTCCATCAATAGGAAGGGGGCTTTAGTTGCTGATGTGGTACTGATTGTGCTATTACTGTAGTTGTAGTAGAGATATGCATAAAAAGAAATGATACTTGGTCGCAAAATGTGTCTGGAAGACTTGCATCGGTCAATGATCTTCCCGCAGTTGATGCAGTATACCATAAACTATGCATGGCGAACTTTACAACTAAAAACAAATACCAATAGTACTCTGTGAGCACAAGCACTTCCAAAAAGGCTAAAACTGGCCGACCTAAACATGAGGTGAAATCGACTGCATTCTTAAAAGTAGTTAAGTCCCTTGAGGAAAATGATAAGGAACACACAACAGTAGTTGATTTTGTTACTAAGATGCAAGAGTATTTTCTGGAAACAGATCATGATGCCGACAGTGGGGTATACATGAACAAGAAAATACTGGGGCACTTCGGTGAGAGGATTGTATAACTGAACTGAAAGGAAAGCATGATGTAGTTACATTTCGTAGCACAGCTAGTGCTATTCTGTATGAATTCCACAAGCAGCCAAAAAACAATTACACACCAAAGCAGGAGAAAATGAGGATCATCTAGGCTGCTGCCTCACCGTATACAAAATGACGTCAAGTTAATTGAAAGAAAATTACAAGTGACGCGTTTACCTGCATTTCTCACAGATTCCCTGCAACTGCTATTGAGGAACATGTATGTATGTTGGCCAAAAGGTAGATTGCGATGCTGGCATCTATTGGGCAAGCCATAATGCACGCAATACGTCCAAGGGTTCTCCTTGCTCCTCTTCAGCTTGGACTACAAATGCATCATCAATTCTCATCTCGTTTTCTGATCGACACACTGCATGCGCAATGCTTCTAATCGTAATGCTCTTATCCGGTGGTTAAGAAATATGAAAGAAGTGCGTGCAATTACTCAAGAGTGCATTCAGTATATTGCAAATAATATCGACAATCCTGATGGATCAGGTACTTTCCACAGATGGGTACATAATTGCTACCCAAACCCCAGGGATAAAGTACTGTAAGCCTGTACCTAGATAAACGGTATCCGCTGAGGACTTTGCTACTGCTGGACGTATCAACATTGAATACTTAAAGGCATCTACAACTGTACAACCTCTGGTTTACCAGCCGATTGTGAATCGGGGACCAGAAGATCCAACATTTGACCTTGATGTGCTGTTGAAGACATCTTTACTACTGCGGTCCCCAAGGCCTTCAAAGGTCCGGAACGATACAGATAATAAAAACAACGGCAAGTACCCTGATCAGTCATCTTCTTTGTTTCTCCCCATGATTGACATGAATCCTAGTGATCCATCATGCATGTGTTTACTACACTCTGCGTTTTGCTTGTACCCATGATAAACGGTATACATAAACCTGTTTTGACGTTTGATAAGCTGCTATGGTGGAAGGCACTCACAATAATCAGGAGCTAGCCAAGTGACAGTGACTTAATTGAAGCAGGTCGTTCTGCAGGGCATTTGATGACGGGCTCATGACCCCATGAACGTCTTGAAGAAGTGTATACCATATATGCTGGGTGTAAAGGCGTTTTCTAGAGCTGCATGTGCGGGGCCATTTACTTGTTGATGCTGCTCTAAATACCATGCTGATACCAGACTTGTATAATGTACATCTGCAACAAGTACAAACAACCTCCGGAAGCTCCTATAGTGATCACTATAGGAATTTCCAGAGGCCGTTGTTCAGCACCCATGCAGGTGTTCCATGTGGAGTAGCTAATTTCGGGAAGCAGCCCACTTAAGGTCTCTCTCGAACAACTACTAACGGACAGCATCTTCCTGATCTTCATTGTGATGTAGCAATAATGAGGAAGAGCAGATTCCTGGAATTAATTGTGATGCAGCAGAAGTTTAAAGCAACAGTTCTTGTCTGTGATGACACAAACCTTCTCATCTTGCTGATCTTTTACGCTGATCTGAATGCAAAGGACTTGTTTTTTGGCACCCGAGCCCAAGGCAACTCCAAGAAGAACCGAACATGGAATATCAAACAGCTGAAGGAAACTCTAGGAAGTAGTGTGTGTGACTACTTTCTCTTTGCCATGTGCTTCTGGACTGCGACACAACGTCTCGCATATTTGGTCTAGGGAAAGGCGTAGCACTGAAGAAAATCATGAAGAATGACGACTTCTGTGAGCTTGCCATGATATTTAGTCATGCAGCCGGCATCATACCTGAAGGAGGCCATTATTCCAGCTGGAGAGAAGGCACTGTTATGATTGCGTAAAGGTATCATCAGTCTTGTCTGCCTTAGAAGCAAAGACTTTGCAACCAACTTCAGCAGCAGAAAAATTCCACAGTCTGCGTGTGTACTATCAGATATTAGAATGGAAAGGAATGTCAGAGAGCCTGACATCGGGAAACTGAGTTGACAGGTCATGGATGGGAAGTATCTTCCAATAAAAACTGATAAAACATCAGCATCTGCATAACACCTTAATGTCATCAGATGTGGATGCAAGAAATATTGTGCAGCCAAAAAATGCACGTGCCGGAAGTATGGCCTCCAATGTTCAACATCCTGCACTGATTGTCGTGGCGCTAGTTGTAGGAACTCACCACCATTATAGGCCTACCTAGAACTTGACGATATATTACTGATCAGCATGCCACATAAATGTTTGTTTGTTGGAGACTACCAACTATAATCAAATCAAAATATGTATACTTAACTGTAGGCCTCATGACCTGCATCCTGTAATAACAACTGTACCGGGATTGTAAACCAACATAAACATATTATAGCTGCTCTGAAATGCATTGTAAGGTGAGAATCAACACAAAATTTATGCAAATTAACCCGCTTAAAAAAAATATATGTGTATATATCCAAATTAAAAAACCTAATTATGAAACATTTGAAATATAAATATATGTGTACAACATATATAAGTGTTGTCGCAATTCGTCTGAATGTAACATAGGACAAAAAATATAATTATAATATATTATCTACAATAATGTTTAATTTAGCAGCCATTTTGAATTTAAGCAAATTAAAACACTCAACCGGGCATATGAAACCTTATGCAAACAAAACAATTCTTGGAAATAACATTTTAGACTTTCAAAGTACACTAAAAGTGTGCTAAAAGGTATGTATGGTGAATATTTTGACCAAATCTAGGAGAAAACCCTAGAATTGGCGGCCATTTTTGATTTATGGAAATTTGACACAGTCAGTCCACTACACGGATAATGTAAGGTACAGGCTGTACCCCTACATAACCCTATAACAGCTCTTGTGTTTTGTACTGATACTCATAACGGTCAGTTTTCTGAATAAATTTTTGTTTTATTTTTTTCAATATAAAATGACATGATATATGTCTAGTGCATAATGAAATAACATCATCTGCTAAATTAATAAATTGAGCATACATTACATGTTGGGTTGTGTGGGTGTGGGTGTGCGGGAGATTCGTTTCAGGTGTGTGATGTACCTGTAGTATATGGGTATTTCAGTTGATACAAAATGTACAGCAGATCACTTTTCCTACTCCTTTAGTGCCACAACAGCCTATACAAGTTGACAAATATGCCAAAATATATGTGAAAATCCTCGAAATAGCGGCCATATTGGATTTATGCAAATTAGGGACACTTCCACTACTTGGATTTTTTTGGACTTTCAGTATGTCATTTTGGGGACCTTACTAAAATGCATTGCAGTGAAAAATATTTTATTGCAATTTGTTTGACCTCAAAACACAATATTCCTAGCCTATTCTGGGCAATACGACATATATCGCCCGAACCGAAGGTGAGGGTGATATATGACAAATCGTATTGCCCTGAATTAGGCAGTCAATATTACTATTATTAACCACATCAGACATCTAGAGCAAACAAGAAACTCTTACTATCTCATACTCTTAAATTATGTAGGCTACACAGGGTTTCCTAGCATTAGAAGTTGCAAAAACATTGTCAAACCAGCACTGTTCAACCAGTGTTTTTACAGATTTTCGATACATGGCAAACAGTTTGCCTAGGGTCTGATTGTTACGTCACAATGAGAGTTTGCGCAAAGTGCGCATTTTCTTATACACGATGCGCGATGTAAATTACAGTAGCTGATGCGCGATGTAAATTACAACTGGCACTATATTATTGCTCACTAGTTTAACACGCATTTTGCCATTGGCCCGTATTCTGAAGTCAGGTTTAGTTAAACCTAGGTTTAACTTTAAACCCGGGTTTAACTAAGCCAGACTTCAGGTCTAAGTATCATTTCAGTTTCTGAAAGCCAGGTTTAGTTAAACCCAGGTTTAAGTCTAAAACCCAGGTTTAAAGTTAAGCCAAGGTTTAACTACCATGGAGATGTAGTCTGCTTCTACTGCACATGCTCAGTACAGCTCATCCATCTTCAAGGGTAGCTGATATAGGCTTTTTTATAGCTGGATTTCGTGCTGCAAATGTAATAACTTCAATTTAAAATATTCGACACAAACAAATCTCTTTCGAAGCAACCATTGAACGTTATGACCTGATTTTTTGTTTTGTTTTACCCTTTGATTTATTGTTAAACTGCTGAAAAAGTCTGAATCGAGGTGGAATTGTTCTTTACGAAAAATAAATAATACAAAAATCAGGATTCTACAATTCCAGAACATCATACAAATGCTCTAAATAAGATTTAAATGACTAAAAGAGAAATTAAAAACGATCAAAAATACCTTCTTGATGCAAAATAACTAGTCCAAAGTGAACATTGCAGAAGCTCATTTGTTTGATTTTTTAGTTTTTTTTTAGGACAATGGAATCCTTTTTCGAACCGACGTGTCGGGTATCGGATACCTCGGGTATCACGATCTCCTTCTTGGTCACCGTGCGCGCATCATCGATCGTGCGCGCATTCATTCGTTCAAGTACACACAGTTTAGAAATATTGCATTGTCCTAAAAAAAAACGCTTGAAATTCGACCATATTATATGAGCTTCAATGTTGACTTTGGACTAGTTATTCTGCATCAAGAAGGTATTTGTGATCATTTCTCTTTTAGTCATTTTAATCTTATTTAGGTCTAGATCTAGATATCTAGATCTAGACCTCTATATGCATCTTTCGGGGCATCTTTAGGATGTTATGGATGTTTTGACATCATAATATTAATAGACTAGGCGCGCCTAATCGGTCTAGAGTCTAGACTAGATCTAGGGCAGAAATTGTAGGATTAGATTCTACCCAAAACTCTACTAGGTCTAGAGTTCCGGCTTAACACACTCGTTGGCTCTTAATTATGCTAATCCATGATTGTCTTATAAATATAGATTTAGCTCTTCATTAATTTACTCTTATTCTTAATTCTAATTCAACCTTAGGCCTACAGTTTTATTTTAACTCGCATTTGTTTACATCGTTGGGACCCAATTCAAAAATGTGCATTGCACTCACAGTTTCAAAACTACGTGAGCATAACGTCAAACTAAAGGTATGGGGCTACATTTGTTTTCCTCTGCAACAAAGTGATACGTGTTGTCGATTTACTTTGGCAACTTTTTAGTTTCAAGGATTGTCGTACTATACAAATCACACAATCTTATATAAAATATAAAATCTTAAGACTTAGAAAATATTAGGCATAAAGATTCAATAAGCAAATGAAGTATCCAAATTAATGTTCAAACTTGCCGAAGGCATAAAATCGCAAGGCCCACTTTCATCCGCAAGCGATGTGTGTGTCACCTTGTACTGTTGGAGTCAGTGCAAATCGCTGTTTGTTTGGTATTTAAAAACAACAGCGATGCAAAAAAAATCATCGTCGCAATGATTATGAAAGGTTCTTTTCTTTCCACAAGAGGTCTCTCCGGTCTCATTATTTGCAATAATTCGTCGTAATGCCTTTTAATGGTGTCTTCTTCTCCTCTGAATTTCCAACAAATAGTTAGACCTGACTTAAGCCAGACTTAAACTAGGTGTACCCCAGGTTTAAATATGTGTACAATTTCCACAGAGTTAGACCAGGCTTAAACCTAGGTTTAAGTTAAACCTGACTTCAGAAACGCAAAATTAAACCTAGGTTTAAATCTGAGAGTTAGGCGAGGCTTAGACTAGACTTAAACCTAGGTTTAAAGTTAAACCTGACTTCAGAATACGGGCCATTGACTTTTCAGAGCGGGCTAAAATATTTGTCCATTGACTTACTGTATAACCTATATTGCCCGCTAAATTACACACAAATCCCATTGACTGTTCTGAGCGGGCTAAAATATTTGCGCATTGGTTTACTGTATAACCTATATTGCCCGCCAAATTACACACAAAATCCCATTGACTTTTCTGAGCGGACTAACTTATTGTAATTTTGTTGACTTATCCATCAAACCTTGAGGGCAATAACATTTAAAAATTGCCCTGCTCAGATGTCTGATACGGTTAATAATTATGATTTGTTTTAGGATATGATAAGACTGGTGTGATTCATCATGGTTATAGCGATTCAACTGTTGGTGCTGAGATGTCTTGGAGACCAGACTATCCACTTCCATTTTCACTTTTTTTTTTCTCGCCCAAATGAAATAGATTTGTTTTAGTGACATTTTCTTGTCTGGCAGAGGCACACTACGTTTTGTGAGTCGATGATGTTTTTTCTCAAAATATCTTTACTTTCTAACGCCACGTTTTTGAAAAAAAGATACTAACATTCAAAGATATATTTAGTTCATTTACATTATTCGAATTATGTATTAATAGTTTTACAAATGAAGGAAATTATTCCTGAACTGTCATTTTTTGTATTAAGAATGCCAGTTTTAAAATCCATTTTACCTGTACACCGCCAAATGAAGATAAATATGTCAAAAGGGACATTATTTTCTCATCCCTTTATCCCATTTATTGTCTTTGGAACTCAATTTGCACAGATATCAACGATTGTTCTGATCCTTGTGAGAATCGAGAGTGGATTTATGATCATATCTTTATAATGGAAAATCATTTCTCACTCATATTTATCTTGATCAAGGTCAATATCGGTCTATCTTGCATAGATCCATAATGATCATTGCTACACAGTTGAAACTTGACATATGGATAAACTATAATGGGAGGAGCATTTCATAGGATAAGATGAATTCGTGA
Source organism: Strongylocentrotus purpuratus (assembly GCF_000002235.5). Taxonomy (NCBI): domain Eukaryota; kingdom Metazoa; phylum Echinodermata; class Echinoidea; order Camarodonta; family Strongylocentrotidae; genus Strongylocentrotus; species Strongylocentrotus purpuratus. The sequence goes on along the minus strand of NW_022145602.1, from coordinate 11,301,432 downwards.
AATTTCGTTCTTCATTATGTAAATTAGAATACGTATCACCTAATTTGTCACGTGACAAATTCAAGTCTAGTTGAGTAGTTTACGTATCACCTATTAATTTTGTCAAGGTTTTTATTATTTATTCTGCCATGAATTTGTTCGCAAAAAAATCTCAAGAATGAAGGGAGTCATTATCATGAAACATGTGATGATGATTGATTTTAGTCTTACTTAGAACTGTGTGACTTTTTAGTGACTCAAAGTTGGTCGTGACGTCATCCTGGCGCCATTTTGTGAAAATCAGCTCATGGTCATATCTTCATAACGGAAAGTAATTTTTCATTCATATTTATCAGTGACCACTGTTCCATCTTGCTGAAGCCAATTCATAAACTAGTAACAAAGAACAGAAGTACTATACTTACCCACCCACTAAAAGACTCATCCATAAGAGAATTTGGCCAATGGATTGTTGATTATGGTTGAGACCATGTTTATACTGAGTTTTCAAGTAATGCAATTGTCAATGTGTTCTCTGTTATCATTACATAATGCTTACAGAGATCATTTACACCTAACAAAGTCTGTGTTAAAGAATAAGATAAACTTTGGATTACATGTCAAGTCAAACAACTCATAAAGGATAAGAATAAGGCCCATAAAGAACAAGATCCTGCTAAATGGGTATCTTTGAGTAATCGTGTACAATGAGAGGTAAATGTGGCTCAAGCCAATTACTATGAGCAAACTGTGCATGATCTCAAGAACTCACAGCGAGGGAAGTGGCACAAACACACAAATAAACTATGCAAACTGAGTAATAAGAGAGTTGCTCTCCCTGGTGCTGTCAACGATCCAGTTACTACAGCAGTTGCCATCAATATCCACTTTGCGACAATATGCAATCAATTACCACCTCTTGGTCTAAACTTATTTCCAGCATACCCGTCGGGTAGCCCACCAGGATACTGTCCGTCAGTCTCGAGTGTTTACTCGAGTGAATCCGTAACACCCCGTGCCGCTTTGATCACTCAATAGCAGTACACTCTTGCTTGCTCTCACGCTCCCGTCACAGTCGGTTGCTCTTGATACAAGCAAAATATGTTCGACCGCTTGGTCGGCAGTGCCGCCCGATATATCCATATACGGACATATCCGGCGGTTATCTGATATCCAAGGCCGGTTTACCGATTCGGATCCGATTTAAGCCATGAGTGTCTCCGTTTGCCTTTTGTTCAGCTGCAGTCACTCAGAGTGTCGTCGTTTTTGCGACCTCTGACACTCGGGCCTCGATCACTTGCTAGACAGTGATGTGGGCTTTTTGAGAGATTCCGGCAGCATTCTGTGCAGCCTTAGATCCTCGGGTGTTGGCTTCCTCCTGTCAGTTGGGTTGGGAGTCGTAAGAGACTTTCCGACCGACCCACTAGTGTACTGTCCGTCAGTCTCGAGTGTTTACTCGAGTTATTCCGCAGCACCCCGTGCCGCCTTGATAACTCAGGAGTACACGTGCAGCAACTTGAGCGATTCTGTAGTCCTAGAGACTAGCTTGAATCCTCAAGGGCCGGCTTCCTCCCATCGGGTGGAGGTCGTAAGAGACTTTCCGACCGACCCACTAGGGTACTGTCCGTCAGTCTCGAGTGTAAACTCGAGTGATTCCGCAGTGAGTGATAACTCAGGAGTACACGTGCAACAACTTGAGCGATTCCGTAGTCCTAGAGACTAGCTTTAATCCTCAGGGCCGGCTTCCTCCCATCGGGTGGAAGTCGTCGGAGACTTTCCGACCGACCCACTAGGGTACTGTCCGTTAGTCTTGAGTGTTTACTCGAGTGATTCAGCAGCACCCCGTGACGCCTTGATCACTCAATAGTAGTACACTCTTGCTAGCTCTCTTGCTCCCGTCACAGTCGGGTGCTTATGAGACGAGCTAAATGTATTTATATCCGTCGCCTGCTCAGCAGTGCCGCCTGATAAATCTGTATCAGTTTACCGGTTCGGTACATTATGCAAATATATGCTCTTGCTAGCTCTTTTGCTCCCGTCAGCGGGTAGGCATGGAGTATAGCCATGTCCCGGCTATGTCTCGGTCAGGTCTCTCCCGAGTCGATGTCTGCCTTTGGCAAACATTAGGCTCCGGCTGGGAGGAGGGGTTCGGCCTCGTTTAGACGCCTACCCTTCTCCGTTGCCATCGATCAGGCTGAGTTTCTCGATCATTTGGAGCTCTTTGCTGAAAGAAGTTGGAGGGGTAGTAACCCAGCCCTCTCGGCCGACCTCTGGTGGTACAGGCCTTTCTTTTTCGTGGCCAGCTCTGTCATGTCTTTGGACAAGGGCGTCCAGGGCCTGGGTCCAGTTTAACTTGGTGGCTTGATCTGGTACCAGTTGCCTGGATAGTGTCCGATATTTTGGATAGCCCCTTCTGGTACCCGGACTTGTTTACATTTCCTGATTCTCAGGATCCTGTTCTCGTACTGGTTTGGTTCCCGGAGCTGGCCCTCCTATCTCAATCGCCGCCCGGTGAGGAGTAGAGATTAATGTTTGTGGTTGCGCCCATCCCCTTGGGGCCAGGTTCTCCACGTCATTGAGTTTGAGGGTCAGATGGTTGACTCTCCGTCTTTAGTCGGCGCGGCTCCCAAGCCCTCGTGGTTTGGCAGCCGACGTACAGACTATCTTTGAGTCGTCATTACCGGAGCACTTTACTCTGGCTCTACCAGGTGTGGCCCAGGCTTCCCACCTCCTTCCGCGGGAATACCGCTCATGGGGTTTGCTAGTCCGATGACGGGTATTTTGTGTGTAAGGAGGGTTTCCCTTCTCCGGTGATGTCCTCCCGTTCTAGTTTTAACGGGCGCTACCCTAGGGTGGGTCAGTTGTGTAGAAGTAATCGCACTTAGCTCCTCCTTAGGGTCAGTATTTGTTGGTATGGTCCCGGTTTCACCCACGTCGTGGTTTCATCCAGTCGTGAAACGCAAAGATCCCGGTCTCACGGAAGATCTCAGTTCTTTATTGATGACCCTCTGGCGTAGTGGAGCGGGTTGGTCCCGGTCACACTGAGTTTATTTCGGGGTTTACGAAGTCTAGTATGGCCGCTATACTCGCTTCTTCTCCCGTACCTGCGGGTAAGGAGCGCAAGCGTTCTGACGTCCAGTTGCCGACTGGGTCAAGGTAGAGACGTCTGAGTTAAATGTTACGTCAGTCGGTGTGTTCTGTAGCCGCTCAGGCTGGGCTTCGTGGCTTCTTGGTGATTTTGGTGTCTGGGGATACCAGCCATCAAAAGACCCGAAAGACACTTTGGGTTAGGGCGGAGGCTCAGCTTCTGCCCCTTCATGTGCCTCGGCTGGTAATGAGCCGGCCCTGGTCACACCTGGCTTTGGGTTCGTTCAGATTTCGCGGGTGTTGTTACTCCGGCATCCGAGATACTTTTAGGTCCGGGTTGCCAGATGCTGTTGGCCTTCTACCATGGGCCTTCGGCCGGTTGGTGAGAGTTGGGCCTGTAGTTCCTGCCCTCGCGGTTGTCTTCGACATCTGCAGCGGTATTTCAGTTGAGTTCGCCACTCGCCAAAAGGTTGTCGACCAAACGTAAGCCTTTCGCACCATGCTCTTGCGGCCTCTGATGAGGTGAGGTGTGGCGGCCATGTTGGGCCTGTTTTGCTGAATCTTTCAGTTTAGAAAGGCCCTAGAACAAGCTTCGTCACTCGACGCTTTGGCGAGGGGCACGAAGTTGTGGTTGGATTGTTATGTTTACTGTGGCCTTCCAATGTCAAGTCTCCGACTGTGACTTAGGCAGAGAGCTGTGGTAATTTTTAGACCTCAACTTGCCTCTTCTCCAACCGTTCAGACCGGGCTTCGCGCGGTGTCGAAGTAGATTAGTGGGCGAAAAGGTTTACCCTGGTCTCATCCGGCTGGTCTGCGGCCCAGTTTTGCTGGTCTGGTGTAAGCCGGAACCCGTTTTGGTTTGAGGATCGTCTTACCGAGTTCTGCCTCGGGGAGGCTCAGCTCGGGTTTTTTGCCCGTTGGTGATGGTTAAGCTCTCTTCTCCTGCTTCTTTTGCTACACATCCAAGAGATGAGTGGGTAGCTGGGTCGGGACTCACCCTTCCCGTCTGGGGTTTGGGGTTTTTCCTAACTGACGGCTATGTCTGTGACTCTTCTCCGTCGCCATCTGTGATAGGTCTCATTGAAGCCTGAAGATCTAAGGTCCCTGGTTCGAAACCACCCGGAGAACTTGCATTAGCTGTCCCGACTTTTGGCGTGTTTCTTTCTGTTTTAAAGGACACAGTTCCCTAGCTCATTTGGAGGGTAATCAGTGTCCGTCGTTGATGTTTGGGGCAACGGGCTGCCCGGCGAGTTTCCATTTCTGGCTGGTTTCGGTTCAGTGTTTCTGGTTTCTGTCCCTTTTGCTGTGGACATCTATCCCCTCTCCCGCTGAGACCGGGCCTGTTGTCCCAGTCTCTATCGGGGATTTTCTGTCATCGCCCTTCGGTGCATAATCTCTCTGGCCGCTAGGCCGGTGTCGGGGAGTACGCTATGGATTCTGGACTCTTTGAGAGAGCCTCGCGGTTAATAGTCTAGAGTCGTAGGGATTCCACGAGGACCCTTTACAACTCTCTTTTGGAGTCCTGCTCCATTTGGTGTGGAGACCTCAGGGTTTCACCCGTAGGCTTCGGTAGGTGTCATAGCTGGATTGTGATTTACTTGTTAGACAGGGGTAAAGACCTTCCGCTTTACGCGGTTATCGTTCGGTCCTCGCCGCCTCTCATGTCTGGTTTCCTGACGGCTCGGGGGTTATCTCCCGTTTCTTGTTGAAGTTACTGCGTTCTTTTCTGCAGTGACCGGCTATCACGAGGTTGGCTCCTGCTTGGAGTTTTCCGAAGGTTTTGGTTTTGGCAAAGGAGTACGCTCCATGCGCTGTCTACCTCCCCCGGCTATATCAGGTAGGAGAGGTGGGGAGTTCGGTTGGTCCCAAGACCGACCTTCGGACCGATGGAGGTTTTCTCAGTCCTCTTTCGTAATTCTCGGTCGCTCATGACAAGGTCTGGTGCCCCCGTCAGGGCACTCAGGTGGTTCTTAGAGAGGACTAAGGTTCATGGAAAGGATGTCCAGTTGTTCCTCATTTCGCGGGAGCTCCTTTCTTCTGCGTCTCAAGAATCCATCTCCAAATGGATAGTTGACGTTATTCAGGCGGTGGATCCTGAGGCCCTGTTTGCAGAGGGGAGGGCCAGTGCCCATATTTCCAGACGTAGTGGTACTTCCTGGGCGTTGTTCCAGGGAGTGGGTTTGGATGTCATTTTGAAGGCAGCGTTTTGGCGGTCTCCAAATTCCCTTCTGTCTTGTTATCTTCGGGGACGTCACCTCTGGGGAGGTGTTGTGGTGTTTGCAACTGCGTCCCTGCGGGCGGTTTCGGCTGCCTTTGTTCCCCAGTAATCTCCTTCTTGTTCGGGACATGCCTCCCGGTTCATTTGTGTGCTGGTCTAGCAAATAATAGGTAGATACATTGATTTATTGTGGTAAATTACACAAATCAGAACGGATTTTATTATTTACTATATAAGTCTATATATCTACCTATGTCCCTCCCCCGTCCTCTCTCCTTGCGGGCAACATGTCCGAAGCTATGTCTTTGGAGGCTCGTGAAAGAGGATGAATGGCGGACGTGCGATAAGCATGTGAAGGCGATGTATGGGGGTGGGGGCATGCGCGAGTGTAACGTTTTTAAAGAGTTCTCGAAGGTAGCGTAGTTTAGATAAACTAGCACATAATAGGTAGATACATAGATTTATATAGCAAATAATAAAATCAGTTCTGATTTTTCTGACTTTTTAGAGAATCAAAGTTATCGTGGATTCATCCTGGCGCCATTTTGTGAAAAACAACTCATGGTCATATCTTCATAACGGAAAGTCATTTCTCATTCAAATTTAGCAGTGATCACTGCTCCATCTTGCTGAAGCCAATTCATGAACTAGTAACAAAGAACAGAAGTTCTATACTTATTACCCGCCCGCTAAAAGACTCACCCATAAGAGAATTTGGCCAATGGAATGCTGATTATGGTTGAGACGATGTTTATACTGAGTTGTCAAGTAATGAAATTGTCAATGTATTCAATATTTCATTACATAATGCTTACAGAGCAGTCAGGTAATATAAATCATCAAACAAATCTACAAATTAATTCATGCAGCCATTTTGGGGGGTATTGGTGCATTGTGCATTCAAACATGGAAAGTCGTTTTGCTCACGTTAATTTATCTCTCAAGATAGATGTGTGGGCAATAAGATTATAGGTACAAAGATCATTTATTTCATTAAATAGAGGCATAATTAAAAGAACTGGTTTCGGTTTCCGTGGTTTCATGGTTAGGTGGTTCATTCGCTTTACTCGTAATCCTAGGGTTGAGGGTTCGAAACCTAGTCTGGCACTAACGTCCTCTGGCAGGACACTTATCTCCAGCCAGGTGTAAATTGTTACCTGGCAATTACTGCGGTAGTTATTTCGGGGCCATCAGAAAGTACAGCATTGATGATGATGAGGCTTCCCTTGGTAAACAGGATTTAAGTTTTTCATTTTTCACCTAGTATTTAAACATTTTTAAGGGATCACACTGACTTGCTAAATGTTAATTATTAGGCAAAATCATAATCACCGATAAAATAATCTTTTCATGAATCTTTCTTTTTACAGTTTCACATTCCACAGGAATTTCTAGTGGTGCAGGTGAGAACATTTTTGTTTACGTACTCAATATTATGAAAAGTAAAGTACGCTGATATTATAAGCTGAAAGACGAAGGAAAAATATAATGCGATGTGATGTTAAAAGCCTTTTTTTCGGGGGAGGGGGGGACCCTAAAGTCCAAAAATCAATGAATGAAAATTCAATAATCCTTCTCTGTCTAAACGTTCTAAGGGGAAATACCGGGGAGGGGTTTTAACAAAATGGGTCTTTCCTCTCCCCTTCTGACAATCAGCCAGTTAGAATGAACTTCACGTGAAATGTTCAATGTATGTATATCAGCGGCGAATCCCTAGATTCCTGTTTGAAGGAATAGTTGAGTTTTGTTGCGGAGGGCGCTACACAAAATAATTTGTTTGTGAGATAATGAAAAATTAAATGTCAAATTTGAAAGAATATACACTTTATTTTACAAAATCATCTTTGTTTGATTAAAATCGGTAAAAATAACCATTAAACTGGCACTGAATTTAAATTTACAACTTTTGGGGGTCTAAAATTACCTTCAGACCAATTTTAGGTTCTAAAAGGGCACTAGAAATGTCATAAATAAGAATAAGAGCAATAACCATGCACCTTAAAGGCATTTGCGGTCTTAAACAAGAACTCAACTATCCTTTTAAGCAAAATTATACACCGTAAATGAGAGGTTTAGAAGTTGTGGAATGTTTGTCAATGTGTTAACGGTGCCGTTACATTTCCACATAAAACCTCGTTCATATTTGAGGCGGTAAACCAAGGCGGTTCTATTTATTAAAAAAAACAATGATGACGTAAATGTAGGCCTAATATGCTTCATGTTTCTATATGTTGTGACACCGTATTAAAGCTTTGTAGATGTTCATAGGACATTAGTTGCACGTACTTGTCATTTATTCATACGTTATTAGTATAAAAAAACACGAAGTTTATGTTATCCAGCTAATAACATATAGATACCAGAACGTTCCAGTACGTGACAATACGTTGAATACGTTTTACGTGGTGTTATGTGGCGATACGTCGTCGTGGTACGTGGCATTATTATAAGCCCAATTATTAACCAATTGTAATGACCTTTGCAGAATCATTTCATTTTATATATTCAATGCAATTATTCCTTTCAGAGGTGCGACTTGCCGGATCAGGTAGCTCCGCCAATCAAGGTCGAGTTGAGGTGTATGCCAATGGACAATGGGGAACAGTATGCGACGATCTTTTTGGGCAGAAAGACGCTAATGTAGTGTGCAGGCAGTTGGGCTTCCCTGGAGCTTCTGGCTACACGAAAGCCCAGACTTTCGGCGCCGGTTCAGGACCCATCCTTATGGACAATACGAGATGTGTAGGCAACGAAACTTCAATCATGGACTGCCTGACGAACCCAATCGGTGTCCACAATTGCCAGCACTCTGATGATGTTGGAGTGATATGTCGCGTTGCTCAGGGTAAATCAGCTAAATCTCTTAACAGACTCCGATTTTTGCTCCTGCTCTGAAAAATACTCTTCCGTTCTTGGTTTCGTAATCAGGGCATTAGCGATTCTAATGGGGAGATTAAAGGGGGCTCAAATCCCCTGCCGCTGTACAAATAAAATAAAACAATACACATTTCCAAGCACTCGACCTCTCCCACCCCAAAACAAATCGATTATAACAAGCAAAGGACGTGCAGACGATCAATGTAAGAACCCATAGAACACCAAGGCCTCACCTCGTCCAAAAAAAATAACAAAACTAAATCTTCTAGAACCACGCCCAGCTAGATATAGGATTAGAGTTAGGGTTTTATGAATAAGTTTAGACTCATAGGGTTTACTTTTGTGTTTTGTCCGGATTTGAAGTTAGAAATTTGGTTAGTGCAGGATATGGACCACGGAGCAATTGTCGCCTTGCATGGGTCCTTCAACCCGAACCTAATGAGCGATAGGAGTAGTGTGGTATATATATATATATATCATAAAGATGTGTATATATTATTCTTTTTCAACACATTTTCCCATGGAAGTCTTCACCACCGTGCGGTATCCTAAGGGATAGCAGCAAACTCATTCAAAGTTTGCTGATTTTACTAAAAGTAACTTATGCTAAGGCAGTGGATTATATACATACGTAGAAATGTCGTGGTCTAGAGGATATCTCACCGAATCGTGGATCGCATGGTTCGCGGTTCGACTCCTGTCGCGGCGCCAATGTCTTTTGGCCTGACATTAATCTCAATTAGTCACCTTCCACCCAGGTTTAGTAAATGGGTACCTTGTGGGAAATTATTCCCTGCATGCTTTTTGGGCCTTAGGGCAGTTGGTTTAAAGCTACGGTAATGATAATACTTTGTAGGCGCCATGAACCTCCCTCGGAGAGGACTTTAGCCGTTGGCCCTCGGGTTGCTTACTTACAAACAAACATATGCTTTCTTAGCAGTCAGATAATACAAACCATCAAACAAACCTACAAATTAAATCATGCATCCATTGTTTGAGTATTAGTCCATTGTGCATTCAAACATGGAAAATTGTTTGCTCACGTTAATTTATCCCTTAAGACATATGTGTGGGCAATAAGAATGTAGGTACAAATATCATGTAATGCATATACTAGAGGCATTATGGAAAGAACTGGTTTCGGTTTCCGTGGTTTCATGATGAAGTGGTTCATTCACTTAACTCGTAATCCTAGGGTTGAGGGTTCGAAGCCCAGTCTGGCACTAACGTCCTCTGGCAGGACACTTATCTCCAGCCAGGTGTAAATTGGTACCTGGCAATTACTGGGGTAGTTATTTCGGGGCCATCAGAAAGTACAGCATCGATGATGATGATGAGGCTTCCCTTGGTAAACAGGATTTAAGTTTTCATTTTCACCTAGTATTTAAAGATTTTTAAGGGATCACACTGACTTGCTAAATTGTAATTATTATGCAAAATCATAATCACCGATGAAATTAAATTTTCAATAATCTCTCTTTTGTATTCATTTTCATATTCCACAGGGAGTTCTCGTGGTGCAGGTGAGAACATTTTATTTTACGTACTTAATATTATAAAAAGTAAAAGACGCTCATATTATTTGCTAAAAGACGAATAAAATAATGTAATGCGATGTGATTTTAATAGCCTTTTTATTTGGGGTACTCTCAAGTCCAAAAACCAAATGATGAAAATTCAATAATCCTTCTCTGCCCATACATTCTCAGGGGAAATACCAGGGAGGGTTGAACAAAATGGGTCGTTCTTCTCCTCTTCTGACAATCAGCCAGTGAGAATGAACTTCACGAGAAGTGTTCAATTTAAATATATCAGCGGCGAATCCAGGGTTCTCTGGGAGGAGGGGGGGGGGGGTTGGTAGGCACAAGCTCTAAAATTCAGTTTCTCGTCTTTTCCCGTTCATCCTTTTCCCTTTCGGGATTGTTTGTTCATCCCTTTATAAAGGGAAGAAGAGGGGCGTACGTATCCACTATAGCTGTTCCACTGTTGTCACTCCTGTACATGCATTCTTCTTTTTAAAGGATTAGTTGAGTTTTGTTAAAGAGGGCGCTGCACAACATGATTTGTTTGTGAGATAATGAAAAATAAATGTAAAAATGGAAAGAATATACATTTCAAATTACGAAATCATCTTTGTTAGATAAAAATCGGTAAATATTACCATTTTTTGCTATTTATGGTGCCCCATAAACATTTGGTAATTTTTAACCGGCCGTTGAAAAACGAGATAGCGCCTTATACGTTTTATTCCGGCAGCCAATGCCAACATTGGCTTTTTGTTGGCTGTTTCGTGTTGGTTATAAAACGCACAACCAGCCGGCCCGTGTATTGTTATTATTAATTAATTAATTAATTAACTTTTATCGCATTTGTTGTTTGTTTAAGTGGAGCTGAATTAGTATGATTGTATTTAATCTAAATTCACACATGTTGAGGTCTAAAATTACCTTCATAGCAATGTTTAGGTTTTAAAAGGGCACTATAAATGTCATAAATAAGAATAAGAGCAATAACCATGCACCTTGAAGGCATTTGCAGTCTTAAACAAGAACTCAACTCTCCTTTTAAGCAAAACTATACACCTAAAATGAGAGGCTTAGAAGTCGTGGATTTTGTTCAAGTTGTTAACGGTGCAGTAACATTTCCGCATAAAACATAGCCATAAAACCTCTCTCATATTTGAGGCGGTAAACCAAAAAAGTTCTATTTTTTTAAACAAAATAAAAAATGATGACGTAAATGTAGGCTTAATATGCTCCATATTTCTATATGCTGTAACACAAAGCTTTGTGGATGCTCATAGGACATTTGTTGCACGCACTTGTCATTTATTCATATGTTATTAATACAAAACACGAAGTTTATGTTATCCAGCTAATAAAATAAAGATACCAGTACTTGACAATACGTTGACAGAAATTGTGTAAACTGTTGTTACGTGTCGTTACGTGGTTATCGTTGTTACATGGTGATACATTATGTTACATGGCCTTACGTGACGTTAAGTTGCTATACCTGGTTTTACGTGGTGTTATGTGGCTATACGTCGTCGTGGTATTATTATAAGCCCAATTATTAACCATTTTTAATGACCATTGCAGAATTATTTCATTTCAAGTATTCAATGCAAATATCCCTTTCAGAGGTGCGACTTGCTGGATCAGGTAGCTCCGCCAATCAAGGTCGAGTCGAGGTTTATATAAATGAGCAATGGGGAACAGTATGCGACAATCTTTGGGGGATCAACGACGCTGATGTAGTGTGCAGGCAGTTAGGCTTCCCTGGAGCTTCTGGCGTCACGAGAGATGCCAAGACTTTTGGCGCAGGCTCAGGACCCATCCTTCTGGACAGAGTGAGATGTGTAGGCGACGAAACTTCAATACTGGACTGCATGAAGAGCGCAATCGGTTTCCACAGTTGCCTTCACTCTGATGATGCTGGAGTCATATGTGACATAGGTAAATCACGTAAATCTCCAAACAAAATTTGTCCTAGATGCTGCTTGTAAGTGTCGGCTTGCATGGTGATGTAGATATACAGTAGGTTTGCGGTTGCACCATGTATGTGAGAGAGAGAGAGGTTTGAGGAGTCCTGAACAGGACTCTGACTCGGTAATCTTTCTTGGAGGAGTGTAGTCCTGAAAAGGACTGTTTGTTATCTTTCTTGGCATATAGTTCTCAGGAGAAATATAGCGCTTGGAGAGGATGAGTGGCTCGACGTTTCGAACAGGTTGACTATCCGTCGTCAGGAGTGGGGAATAGCTGACGCACGCCAGCTATTCCCCACTCCTGACGACGGATAGTCAACCTGTTCGAAACGTCGAGCCACTCATCCTCTCCAAGCGCTATATTTCTCCTGAGAACTATATGCCAAGAAAGATAACAAACAGTCCTTTTCAGGACTACACTCCTCCAAGAAAGATTACCGAGTCAGAGTCCTGTTCAGGACTCCTCAAACCTCTCTCTCTCTCTCACATACATGGTGCAACCGCAAACCTACTGTATAAAATTTGTCTTGTACTCCTGCTCCGATAACTATTCTTCCATGATTGGTTTCGTCATCACGGCAGTAGCGATTCTAATGGGGGGGGGGGGGTTGAAGGGGGCTCAAATCACCTGCCTCTAAACAAATACAAATAAATGATAACAAATCTTTAATCACTCGACCTCGCCCACCCCAAAACAAATCGGTTTTAATAAATTCAATCAAAGGGCGTGCAGACAATCAATGTAAGAGCCCAAAGGCTTGACTTCATCAAAAAATAAACAGAATGAAATCTTCTAGAACCGTGACCAGCTAGATATAGGATTATAGTAGGGTGGCGATAGGGTTGTATGGATAAGTTTAGACCTATAGGGTTAACTTTTTATGTTTGGTCCTGATACGAAGTTAGAAACTCGGTTAGTGCAGTATTTGGACCACGGAAAACTGTTGCCGAACATGGGTCGTACAATCAACCCACCTTATGAACGATGGGATTAGTGTGGTTCAATGTGTGTGGTCCAATGTGTTAGTGTGGTCCAATGTATATCTACACTGTCGCTCATATAGTTGGAATATTTTTGTTTTACCCCAATTTATGGAATTATTTAAAATATAATATAAAAATAATAGATCTAGATAACAGTATACATTCTCAGATTGTATTGGATAATAATTTGCCAATGTGTATTTTGCATGACTGCTAAAGCATGTATATGCTACTATGCTTATCAACTAGGGGACCTACGCGCTTAAGTCATGAATGACGGTAATGAGGATTAATGCCCCACAAAAAGGCACTAATATAGCACATCGACACGGTTTTGATCATGGGCCTCACAGTTACGAGGCCATTACTTTGTCACTGGATCATGACTGTATGTATCGGGGGCTAGGGTAGGGGGCAGTTTCCATAAATATAAAAAACAGAAAATGCAATGAATTTTCAATAATTTATTGCATTTTACCCCAGTCCCCAACATAAAAAAAATCCTCTGGACGGCCATGCATTATGGCTCAAGGCATGGGCACATAGGGGATTTTGTTAATGTTGGGAACCGGGGTAAAGTGCAATACATTATTGAAAATTTATTGCATTTTTTTTTTTTTATAATAATGGAAAATGCCCCCTACCCTAGCCCCCGATGCGTACAGTCATGGTTCAATGACAAAGCAATGGCCTCGTAACTGTAAGGCCCCAGGATCAAAACCGTGTCGATGTGCTATATTAGTGCCCTTTGTGGGGCATTAATCCTCATTACTGTCATTTATGACTGCAGGGCGTAGATCCCCTAGTTGATAAGCATTGTAGCATACACATGCTTTAGCAGTCACTCAAAACACACATTGTCAAATTATCATTCAATAAAATCTGAGAATGTATACTATTATCTAGATCAATTATTTTAAAATTATTTTTGAAGTAATTCCATAAATTGGGGTAAAACAAAAATATTCCAACTATATGAGCGACAGTGTATATCTATACACATATATGTATATATATATATGTATATATATTCAATATAGATGTGTACATATAATTTTTTTCAACATATTTTCCCATGGTAGTCATCATCACTCTGCGGTATCGTACGGGACAGCAGTAAACTCTTTTTGCTTTTACTAGTATTTACTTGTGCTAAGGTATAGAGGTTTATATATAGGTAGAAATGTCACGGTCTAGAGGATATCTCGTGGATCGCATGGTTCGCGGTTCGAGTCCTCTCGCGGCGCTAATATCTTTTGGCCCCGCCCCCCCCCCCCCCCCCCACTCAGAGGTCGGAATGACCGCATGCGTGTTGCCAAAATGTCCGGTAAAGGGGTACTTTTCGTACGACAAAGTCCGGCCCGAGAATTGTAAGAAAAAAGGGCTGTATTTGACTTTTCACCCGGAGATTTCTTTAAAAAGGGGGTGTTTTTCTTTTTTTCTCTCATCTCTTTGGACTCCTGAGAAATTATTCCGAATTTAGGAGGGTACATTGGGCATTTTTCCTGATTTAGGGGGGTCTCCAAGGCAGGAAAAGCTCGCGAAAGGGGGGTTCGGAAATGTTGGCAGTCCTCAGATAGGGGGTGCTTTCAAAAAGAGGGTACGAGCATATGCGTACCCTAAATAACACTGAGTGGGGGGCCGGGCTTTTGGCCTGACATTAATCTAAATTTGCCACCTTCCACCCAGGAGTAGTAAAAGGGTACCTTGTGGGGAATTATTTCCTGAATGCTTTGAACGTCTTGGGGCAGTTGGTATAAAGTTTGGGTGATGATAACACCCGACAACCCGACCCGAAGCGAATACTAGTCGGAACGAAATAAACCGCAATGCACGAACTGATCTTTCGACCGAATTGTTCGCCCCTCCCGAACAAATAAATGCAAAGATAAATGCACCCAATCAAAAATGATAAAGACGATTCACAACTGTAGCTACCTATTATTCAACAAATACTTTAAAAATACAGCCATTATATTTTTATTTGATAGCTGACTTTCATGAAAACAAAAGTATTATGAATTATAAAGCATATTTTAACTAACACATTTGACAATTATGTTTTCGGATGAATATTCGGAAATACGTTCGTATTGGTTTGTTTTCGCAATATTTCAATAATATCTTGTTTTTTTTTCTTCTTTTTCAATTGTATTTTTAACGATAATGTGATTTTAAATTCAATTCTAGTAGTATTATCATTGTCATTCAGAGCTGAGATTACCTGGTTAGACATTTATTAAATATATGTTAAAGTGCAATTATTGATATAGGGTATGTATAATTTAATGATTAAAAAAAAAAAACTGAGGTTTAAAAAAAATGATTATCTAATTACTATTAACGGAAAGTACATGTGTAGTTCTCATTCGTACCCCGACATTATGCATATTCAATGAAAGAATAGTATCTTTTTTTTTAATACAGTCAATGCAACAAGAATGAATTGAAAATGTTTTTTTTTTTCGTATCTCCCCTTTACCGTAAATATTGTATCAGCTGAAAGACGCAGCATGGAGGAAATGGAGTTATACTATAACATAGAAGAACAGGTAAGGATCATCTTCAAAGACAGATAAGAATGGATTTTAAAAAGATATATTGCTTTCAACTACATGTAGTAAATGCACCATGTGTAAGTACACATATATATATGCACAGTACGTATCGAAAAAGTGTTCCCAACTTTGGTAGCTTCTAACTAAAGTGTCGTAACATATGTGACTTTAAATCATACTTAATGGTAAAAGGTAACTAATACCATGTATAATGACACCCTATTCATAAGTGTGCTGCCACGGTTGACTGAGCAGCAGGCTTTTTAAAAAGTATTGTCAAAATTCTCTTGTACAAAGTTTAGGCTAAAGCAATGAATGTGGGTCAAAAGCCATTATGTTTGTGTTATCTCATTCCAAAACAATTGCTCACTTTATTTGCATGGATAGTCACTGACTATAAGGCAGTTGCAAAAAAAAGGTGTTTATACCAACTCAAATTGAAGCAAATGCCTATTACAAGTTAAATTTATGATAGTTACTTCACTATGATGATTGCAATCTTGACTTCATTCGCATCCCTTGTTTAAGGTAATCCTTTTCATTGGGTGATACAAAATTGGATAAAGTTTATTTAGGGAGTTATCTTATTATTAAAGTCTACGGTCAATTTCCTTGATATTTATTTTCATATGTGTTATTTCTTACCTTTGGGTTTAGTAACCTATGAGTTTTAATTCGCTATTTGAGATAAAAACGTTATGCTCCTTATGCGTCTGAACTGCCACAACGGAAAATGAGCAGAGAGAACTTAGATATCATGAGACAGGAAGTTAACAGACTGTTCAAAATCATTAAGGGTTATCCTATGGATTGAAACAAGTTTCTGTGAAAGCCTAGATACATTGTATTATTTTAAACAATGAATCATTGAATCACGAGGCATAATGTAACTTTTAAGAGGATTTAGGACCAAAGAATCACATGCATACTGCCTGACCCGCATTCGTTGCATCAGTCCAGACTTGGTACACGGCGATTTTGACAACACTTTTTTCTAAAGACGCTAGTGCTCAGTCACCCGTTTCAGAAATATTATGAATATGGTATCATTGGAGAAAACAGTCCACTTGGGGGAAACAACATTTTAGTTGTAGTAGTAGTAGTACAGTGGCGGATCCAGGTAAAAAGGAGGGGAGAAAGAAAAGGGAAGAGAGAAAGAGGCAGAAACGAGGGAGGAGAGAAAAGGGGAGGGGAGAAAAAGGAAGGGGAAATGAAAAGAAGGGAAGAGGGAGAGAGGAGAGAAAAGGCGGAAAAGGAAGAAAGGGGGAAAGACGGAGGAGAGGAAAGTGGGAAAGGAGAATAATGAGAAGGAAAAAGAAGGAAAGGGGGATACCTGGAAAGGGGTGGGGGCACGCAATTTTAAGTCGAACATGACTAATACCAAAGATTTTATCTCCTTTATAACTTATAACTTAGTCTTGAATGACTTTTCCGATATACCTATTCTAAGTGCTCTTTCAGCAGATTGTCCCGCCATTAATCATTCCACAGTTCCTCGTTTCATTGTCATATTATTTTCTGTCATCCATGTGGCCACGAAGAGTACAATCCTGCCTACCACAAAGTTTCCATCCGTTTCGCAAGCACATTTTTACATAGCCTTCATGTAATGCTTTATTGCTTCCAGTTTGAACTTCAACCATTTCCCTTTCAATGTAAACGATCTAGAAGTGATGAATTGTGGAAATTGAATATGTTACTTTCGAAAGCTATTAATGTACTTTTGAAGTATTTTTAGGGGGTTAAAATTAGAATTAGTTAAAATGTTATGTGCATAGAAAAACGTCATCAGACCCACACAGTATCCGCATCCTCATTGGGTCAAACCCCCCTTAAACTGTTACTTGATTTCAAAAGACGTTATCATGCACTGCTTGTTAGGGTCTCCATTGTGTTAGTAAAGACGCCAGGAAAACATGCCTGACCCGCATTCGTTGCATCAGTCCAAACTTGGTACAAGGCGATTTTGACAACACTTTTTTTCTGAAGATGCTAGTGCTCAGTCACCCGTTTCAGAAATATTATGAATATGGTATCATTGGACAGAAAACAGACCACTCTTCACCATGAGGTGGATGTAATTACTCAAGAATAAAAGTTGGAAGAAGTGAACATGGGCCTTTATGGAATACTTTATAATAATATTAATAATATTCGGTTCTTGTATAGTGCATATCACATTATAACGTTTCTTTGCGCTTCCAAAGAGCTTTGGAAATTATTACCCCGGCTTAAGCATGGCTGCCATTACGGCGCTCCAGCATTTCATGGAATTAATTCCTGCCAGGTACCAATTTAGCCCACCTGTGTCAAGTGTGGCAAAGGACATTAGTAACGTGGAGGGACTCGAACCGCAGACATATCTACTAGACCACGACAACTCTACATATTTACATATAAGCATATACAGGAAACATAAATTGTAACAAATACATTTTTCACATTCGCTGAAAATTACAAAACTTGGTATTAAAGGCTGTGAATAATTTAGTTGTGAACTGTATATAAAGCGCATCCCAGAAGGAAAAAAAAAGAAACCTGAAGACAAACGATTACTATGAGTAATCTATGAGCAGGATGATAATAACTATTTCATAAAGTATAACTAATGTATCGAAAATAATATCGCTAGTGATATTCGTTTGTCTCGCAATGTGGTCAATAAGGAATCTAAAAGATCACGACGTTTCGTATGCTAATGCGATACTTCGTCAGGTGATAAAAACTATTGTAAGCAAGGGTCTTTTATACTTTACGGGAGGACCGGCGGAGCGGTCTATAATTCGATCGATAATTGGAACAATAACGCCCAATGCCTATTGGTCGACGCACACGGTGATCGACCAATCACCAAGGCCGCTGGTTCGGCCGCTGGTTCGGCTGATGCACCAGGCCTATTGGCCGACGCATACGGTACTCAACCAATCAACGGGCCGCTGGCTCGGGCCGTCTGCTGAATGGAATCGACCGTTGTTGGCTGGCAGGACGGCGAGTGTCATGGCGGCGTATCGTCCGCATCCAAAATTCGGGGATACGATCCCGTTGTCTCTGTTGAAATTATTAGGATTGAGACGGATATTGATAGCTTCTTTTACCCTCCGTGTATACCAATGCCGTTCCTGGGAAAGGCACTGAACCCCGTCCCAGTCTGGTTGATGCTGGTTATCCCAAGCATGTTCGGCTACGGCTGAGTTGTCAGTTCGACGGAGTCTGACGTCCCTCTTATGTTCAGTGATTCTTTCTTTTATCGGACGGGCAGTTTCACCGATGTAGGATCTATCACATCCGACCGACTCCGCATCAAGATACTTGACCGCTGTCTCAACTTTCGCAATTATTTCGGTAGCTGGAATCCGTCTAGGGGAGACGGCAAAGCCGAGGCCTTTCTTAAGAATCTCTTCTTCCGAAGAAGTGATCGTTCTAGAAGCACGCCCCCCTAAACACAACATTTCGAAAGAAATGCACACCGCTCTCAAAACTTTGAAGGCTGATGATAGTATTACTATTCTTCCAGCCGACAAAGGTCGTGCCACAATCATTCTAGACACCACAATATACCATGAGAAATTGACCGACTTATTGGAGTCTGGTCCGTATCGTGTATTAAAGAAAGATCCCACAGATCGCTTGGCTCGCAAGCTTACCAACACCTTGCTGAACCTAAAGAAAGACAATGTGATGGATGAACTGACCTATCGTAGACTGAAACCCACACAAAAGCAACCTCCTAGAATATACGGGTTACCCAAGATACACAAACCCACAGTACCATTACGACCTATAGTGTCATGCATAGGCTCCCTTGCCTATAACCTCTCAAAGTACCTAGCTTAAATTCTTTCTCCGCTCACCGGTTTGACTGAATATACGGTTCCCAATTCGAGTGGTTTTGCAGAGTTCATAGCAGAGCAAACCATCGGTACTCAAGAACGCATGGTTTCGTTTGACGTAGTTTCACTCTTCACCAATGTACCGATTGAGGGCGCATGCAATGCTACATTGCAACGCTTACAATCAGACAGCAATTTGTCTACCCGTACCGCACTCTCACCGGAACAACTCGCTCAACTCCTCGAGTTTGTTCTACGATCCACATATTTTCTGTATAAAGGTTCATACTATGAACAGACAGAAGGGGCAGCCATGGGCAGTCCAGTCTCGGCTGTCGTGGCCAACCTATACATGGAGAGTTTCGAAGAAGAATCGTTGGACACATGTCCCCTCTCTTGCTTGCCTCGTGTTTGGAAGAGATACGTAGATGACACCTTCATCATAGTTCCCATCTCTGAAACAGATACGCTGCTTAAACACATGAATAGCCTTGAACCAACCATCCAGTTCACATCAGAGATAGAGTGTGAAGGGAAGATAGCATTCTTAGACACTCTAGTTCATAGACACGACAACCATAGGCTCTCCACCTCAGTCTATAGGAAGCCTACCCACACAGACCAGTACATAGCGTTTGACTCTCACCATCCCATATCGGTGAAGAGAGGTCTAGTGAAATGTCTATTTGACAGAGCTTCACGCATTGTGACAAGTCCACAACAGCCATGCAAAGAACGGACCCGTGTTCGCAGTGCCCTGAGTCTCAACGGTTACCCACGCCGTTTTATACACAATACCAAGAATAGATCGTCGGAACCCAGGAATCAGAAGGTATACAAGACTTTTACAGTCTTGCCGTACATTGATGGGGTCTCCCAACAACTCAAGCGCCGCTAGAGAGCCATGGCATTCGAACGGTTTTCAGATCAGATACCACCCTACGTCAACAACTTACACGCCCCAAGGATCCAATTCCTCCACATAGACGGGACGGCATTGTGTACAACATCCCTTGTAAAGGATGTGATAGATCCTACATCGGTGAAACTGCCCGTCCGATAAAAGAAAGAATCACTGAGTATAAGAGGGACGTCAGACTCCGTCGAACTGACAACTCAGCCGTAGCCGAACATTCTTGGGATAACCAGCATCAACCAGACTGGGACGGGGTTCAGTGCCTTTCCCAGGAACGGCATTGGTATACACGGAGGGTAAAAGAAGCTATCAATATCCGTCTCAATCCTAATAATTTCAGCAGAGACAACGGGATCGATATCCCCGAATTTTGGATGCGGACGATACGCCGCCATGACACTCGCCGTCCTGCCAGCCAACAACGGTCGATTCCATTCAGCAGACGGCCCGAGCCAGCGGCCCGTTGATTGGTTGAGTACCGTATGCGTCGGCCAATAGGCCTGGTGCATCAGCCGAACCAGCGGCCGAACCAGCGGCCTTGGTGATTGGTCGATAACCGTGTGCGTCGACCAATAGGCATTGGGCGTTATTGTTCCAATTATCGATCGAATTATAGACCGCTCCGCCGGTCCTCCCGTAAAGTATAAAAGACCCTTGCTTACAATAGTTTTTATCACCTGACGAAGTATCGCATTAGCATACGAAACGTCGTGATCTTTTAGATTCCTTATTGACCACATTGCGAGACAAACGAATATCACTAGCGATATTATTTTCGATACTATATCCGCAATGAGTAATATATTTAGCATTATAACTAAATGTACTTTCCAATGATACTTTGATTGAACTAATCCATACTGTTTCACCGAGGAACTTATTAACTTTTAATGATACTTATACAAAAATTATAACAAAAATAATAATAGCTAAATTTATATTGCGCACATATCAATCCCAGAAGATGCTCGAGGCGCCTAAAAAGTACTATACTTTCTTAAACACTAGCTTTACCCAAGCTGCTATAAGGCGCTCAAAGCAATGAATGCATTTCTACAAGGTACTCATTTACTTCCATCCGGGTGGAGAGCGGCAAATGTAGATCGACGTCTTGCTAAAGGACATTAGCGCCGCGGCGAAACTCGAACTGCGCCCCCAATATTATGATTCTTAGTCCGATGACGTATCGTGGAGGTGTCATTCACTCGATCCTCAATCCAAGGATTGATGGTTCGAATCCCAACCCTGCACTAGTGTCTTTTTTTGACAAGACATGCCACTCTCCACTCAGGTGCAAATGTTGGGGTAATAACTACAGGACCCTAAGGAAGCGTGGCAATGCTGATGATAAGGCTTCTCTGGGGAAACAACATTTTAGTTGTAGTAGTAGTAGTAGTACAGTGGCGGATCCAGGGGGGCACAGTGGGCATGTGCCCCCCCCCCCCCCCCCCCCCCCAGGTAAAAAAAGAGAAGAAAAAAGGAGGGGAGAAAGAAAAGGGAAGAGAGAAAGAAGCAGAAACGAGGAAGGAGAGAAAAGGGGAGAGGAGAAAAAAGGAGGGGGGAATGAAAAGAAGGGAAGAGAGAGGAGAGAAAAGGCGGAAAAGGGAGAAAGGGAGAAAGATGGAGGAGAGGAAAGTGGGAAAGGAGTATAATGAGAAGGAAAAAGAAAGAAAGGTGGATGGTTTTATTTGGTTTATTGGTTTCTGCATCTTTTTTTTTCTTTTTTCATCATACATTTTCATGAACATAATATGGTTTGATACAATATTTTAAGTGTATATAATTTTATACAGATAATAAACGAATTTAAACAAATATATTGAATGCATAATTAACATACATTAGATGCAGGAGGGCTACAGAAATAAGCAAAGTAGCTTGACGTTCCCGCAGCCCTCAACTTAGATACAACAACAATAACAAATACAAATAGAAAAGACTGACTTGCAGAGAAGAAAAGGAAAGGAGAGAGAAGGAGCGTTGGTAATAACACAATAAATCTCTTACATCTGATTAAATGCAGGTTCATTCATAAAATGGCTAAACGATGCTAGGTCATGGACGAGTACACATCATTATTGAATATACAGTCAATGTACACACGAACATGAATACAGTACAATTACACACGACATGATCAATACTTAGACAATAACATAGTTTTAACTGCCTTCTTAAATGAATACAATGTCCTAAGGTTTCTTATTACAATGGGCAGAGAGTTCCAGATGTCTGGGCCGGCGTGTCTTATGGATTTGAGAGCCAATGCGGTTTTAGGATTTCTTAAGTGGAATTTTCAGTTTGCCTTGTAGGGTAAGAGTGGATGGTTTTATTCAAATTAAACAATGGGGGAAAATATTATAAGAAGATGGTTTTTTTTACCTGGAAAGGGGTGCGGGGCACGCAATTTTAAGTCGAACATGACTAATACCAAAGATTTTATCTCCTTTATAACTTATAACTTATAACTTAGTCTTGAATTACTTTCCGATATACCTATTCTAAGCGCTCTTTCAGCAGATTGTCCCGCCATTAATCATTCCACAGTTCCTCGTTTCATTTTTATTGTCATGTTATTTTCTGTCATCCCTGTGGCCGTGAAGAGAACAATTCTGCCTACCACAAAGTTCTATCCGTTTCGCAAGCACATTTTTCTATAGCCTACATGTAATGCTTATTGCTTCCAGTTTGAACTTCAACTATTTCCCCTTGGAAATTGTATATGTTACTGTAGTAAGCTATTAATGTACTTTTGAAGTATTTTTAGGGGGTTAACCCCCCCCCCCCCCCTTGGGCTGCCAAGTTAAAATGTTATGTGCATAGAAAAGCGTCATCAGACCCACACAGTATCCGCATCCTCATTGGGTCAAACCCCCCTTAAACTGTTACTTGATTTAAAAAGGTGTTATCATACACTGCTTTGTATGGTCTCCATTATGTTAGTATAGATGCCAGGAAAACATCACTTTAAATACGGGGATTCAAAATTGCCGAAAAAACAATCGCCTCGCCGCTTAGCGGTAGGTGCATCGTCATTGGGTCAAACCTCCTTGAACTGTTACTTGATTTAAAAAATACGTTATCATACACTGATGCGGCTCTTTATGTAGGTTACCCCTTTTAATTTACTCAGGGAAAATCCACCTCCCCTGCCTTGCATAGATGGCATTGGAAGGTGTAGCGACCCTCCATTATAGCTATACCTGGAATTTATTCTTATTAGCAAGCTAAGAAACACTGAAATGATGAGACAAACAAACAAAAACGGATACTTGCCCGATTTTAGACCGGGTGAACAAGAACCGCGTCCCCCAGTGACAAACCAGGCTGAGGTCGGAAAATTGAATACTGGTTTCAAATCCAAATCAAGACTTAAAATCATAGATTGCAAAGCAACAACTCTAATATCGAGTTTTAATGTCCGGTCTCTCAAATCAAAGGAGAAGATGGGAGAACTAACATCACTAGCTGAAAAAAAGAGAATAGATATTCTGTGTATACAGGAACATCATATCTATCATGAAAATGTGGATATTCAGATGAAGGACATGGGCAAAGGGTGGGTACTAGCTGTGTCTTCAGGCACCAAGAATACAGTGAACAGCACAGTTGGAGGGGTCGGTATATTAATGAGTCCCTTTGCTTATAAGTCACTGGAATACCTTGAAAAAGTGAGTTCAGTGGAAATCCAGCTCCCACCTTTATCACCTGCTACAGTCCAACCAACTGCTCCCCAGACAATGAAGCTGTAAATTTCTATAGCTTACTGTCTGATGTAATTATAAAGATCCCTCAACACAACATGAAGATTGTTTGTGGTGACATGAATGCCCAGGTTAGCTCTGCAGACAGCAAGGGTTTTACTTTTGGCAATAGGATTAACAGAAATGGGCAGTACTTGCTGAACATGACATTCGAATGTGACCTGATTGCGTATAACACACGCTTTCAAACAGCCAAAGAAAAGTTGTGGACATTTACATACCCACATAAGAGCTAGGCACAACTAGACTTTATCCTAATGAACAAAAAGTGGAGAAATAGTGTGAAAGACTGTCAAGCTTGCAACTCTTTTGGCCCCTTGAACTCTGACCATCGAATTGTCTCCACCAAAATGCAACTAAGCTTGAGAAGCAATAAAAAGGTAAAAGCCAAATCAAATCTTCAACATGACTGGCAGTTCTTTGAATCCCAAGAGAGACTAAACGTGTCCAGTGGAAAGTTCACTTTTCTAATCTTCTTGGTCAACCTCCACCGGATAACAACAACCCAATAAGGAAGATGGTCCAAAAGACACTTCCAATTAAAACAAGCAAATTTACCATTGCAGAACTCAAAAGTGGCAGTACCCTCCCTCTCCAATAATAAATGCCCAGGTGTGGATGGAATCCCAGCAGAGGTACGGAAGTCTGGTGCCCTTGACCAGCAGCTTTTGGAAGTAAACAGAACACTTATCCATGGCGAGAAACCAGATTTGTGGTCTAGGAGCATAATAATCTCTGTACCCAAAAAAGGAGATTTCAGTACCCCTCAAAATTACCGTAGGATAGCACTGACCCAAGTAGCTGCAAAAGTATTCAACAAACTGCCTTTGAATAAAATCTGTCCTCACCTGGAACCCCTTCTCCGCAAGAACCAGAAGGATTCCGTCCAGGAAGATCTACAGTAGCGCTAATTCTAACTTTGCGAAGACTGGTGGAAGGTATTAAAGCAAAGCATCTAAATCCAGTGCTTTCGTTCTTGTATTTTAAGAAGGCCTTTGATTCAATCAATAAAAAGAAGATGTTAGAGATCTTACGAGCCTACGGATTACCGCAAACAATGGTTACAGCAATAGGGAGATGTACAAAGATACTACAGCTCAAGTACGTTCACCAGATGGAGAGACTGACTCCTTTACCATCGTAGCAGGAGTGCTTCAAGGAGATACCTTAGCACCATACCTATTTATCATACCATTGGATTATGCTCTAAGAATGGCTACTGAAGGGTTTGAGGATCTAGGCTTCACCCTACAGGAAAGGAAAAGTAGCAGATATCCTGCTGTAATGATCACAGATACCGACTTTGCTGATGATATTGCACTATCTTCAGACAATCTGGAAAAGGCACAGGAGCTCCTAGAACAAGTAGAGTCTGCAGCAAGCCAAGTCGGTCTACAAATAAACAGTACCAAGACAGAATTCATGTTGTACAACATTCGTGAAGGTGAGATTTGTACTGCTGACAGGACAAAGTTGAAGCAGGTCCAAAACGTTCAGTACCTTGGCTCGTGGGTTGATCAGTCAAAACAAGATCTGAATATCCGAAAGGCAAAAGCCTGGACTGCTTTGACCAAGCTGACAGCCATCTGGAAATCAAACCTTGGTAGAAAACTGAAGTCTGTTTCTTTAGAGCTACAGTGGAAACTGTACTGCTCTATGGATCAGAAGCCTGGATTTTGACAAGTAGCCAGGAAAAAACAACTAGATGGTTGCTATACAATACTCTTGAGAGCAGCACTAAATGTTAACTGGAGGAACCATACGACCAACATAGAATTGTATAGGGACATTAAACAGATCTCAGCCAGACTGAGAGACCACCGCCTCTGTTTCAGTGGGCACTGCTGGAGGAGCAAGAGTGAAATTATTTCACAAATGCTCTTCTGGGAGCCCACAAGGGGCAAACGCACCAGAAGGCGCCCAGCAATGACTTACATTGACCAGATAGAAAAGGACCTGTCAACCAAGGCAGGAGCTCCCAAAGATCATGGAGAATAGAAATGAATGGATAAAGCTTGTCAAATCAGTGCGAGTACGCTCGACCTAGTAGTAGTATCATGCACTGCTTTTTATGGTATCCATTATGTTAGTATATAGATGCCTGGAAAACATCACTTACGGGGGTTCAAAATAGCTTTACAAATTGCCTCGCCGCTATGCAGCTTGTGGTCGATGCTCCGCATCGTCATTAGGTCGACCCCGATCTTAAACTGTTACTTTATTTAAAAATACGCTATTATGCACTGCTTTTTATGTTCTCCATTATGTTAGTATATAGATGCTAGGAAAACATCACTTACGGGGGTTCAAAAAAGCACCATAAAAATCGCATTGCGGCTCGTGGAGGGATCGTCACTGGGTCAAACCCCACCCCCCCCCCCCTTAGCAAAAAACTAGATCTGCCCCTTGACCCCTACTCTTGGAGGGGGTAGGAGAAAGCAATTTTGCGTGATATTACTCCAGAAAGTGCCTGAAAATGCGCCTTATTTGGTTCTAAACTTGCTTATGCTTCCTACTCTGGGAGGGGGTGGTGGCCCCACTCCCAGAACCACCCCCGCTGGGTCGCTCTGCTCCCTCGCCGCTGACGCCTCGCTCCATCGTTTTTCATATATTTCACCCCATGCGATTTTGTGCCCCCCCCCCCCCCCCCCCGGTGAGAAATTCCTGGATCCGCCTTTAGTTCAAGTGAGCCATTTGGCACCGTCCAAGGTCACCCTGTGATCTCCCGAGTGGTCGTGTATAACACATCACCCTATGAACATGATGAACTATTCCCAACCCTTACCCATTTCAAACAACTCTTTAACCTTCGCATTCGATGCCATTGAAGAAGTCAGTGAAGAAGAAAAATACTGTGATCTTTTGCTATTATTGGTACTGCCACTAAGACTTTGTTAACCTTGCAAACGGAGGACCACCTAACACAAATGAGCATTACAAAAGAACTTATGAATGAATTATAAACATATGAATCTTAAACCCAATATTAATACAATTCAATAATAAATGTCAACCATATAAGCTTTGTCTTTAATGTGGGTATCTATTGCTTCTTGATTATCCTGACAACGACTAAATTGTCTGTCTGACGTCAGCCAGTGTCCCTGGATAGACCTGGACCATTGGTTCCGTCCTGTCCCTCAGTTCCAGTTACAGTAAAGCTATATAGATTCTAAACACCAACTTCCTGTTGGTGTTTACATATTTATACTGATTTCAATTTGTCCAACGTGGAATCGCAAGTACTATCAGGTTATCCTCTATCAGGTCAGAGAAAATGATATATATGTGTGAATGATTGATTGCAGCATTTTGAATTTGACCGTTTTGTGAATAACTTGGTCACATTTTACAAGCCATGTTAGTAATCCATTAATTTCTTCATATGGCTATGTGTTATACTCGACTGATTGTGCGTTCGTGGAGTGAGCTTGGAAAGTGTGAAAGACCCTCACAGAGATGTAGAAGCGTGACTGCTCAGTGTGATTTGCTCACGCTGACAGCAGGAGTATCATCATCATCATCATTATCATCGTGTTTTATTTTCTTACAAACAGGTGGCTGCTGAAGAACGATCCAATGCCAAAAAGGGTGCTGACTTTAAGAAGAAAAATGTCCTCCAGGCTCTATCTGATTTCCTGGCCAAACTCAAGAACAAATAGATGATATAAGGCAGCGGACACACTGAACTTGGGGCGGACTGGGAGCAAAGATGTATAGAGGCTTTTTTCATGCACGTTCGCTCGGCAGTATATTCATTCACGGTTGGGTGATGTCACTTCATATTAATAGGTGTGATGCGTGATCGTTACAGTGGAGTCGAAAAGGACCCTATTTTTGTCATACTTTAAAGAACATTTTCCCCACAAATAAAGAAAACATGATCCCTTTTGCACAAGAGCTGGTACAAAGATTAGGCTTTATATAAAATCTATATGTTTAGCTTTAATATCGAGTACACAAACACAAAAAGTAGCCCCCTTTAGCCTGTTTTCGAGAAGAACAAATAAATATACGCGTTCACATGTTTGTGTTAATAAATATCACCCCAAATCACATCAAATTTCATGTTCTTAAAACAAGACATCCCTCTTTTCAAATTCGCAAACATTCTCGCCAACTACCCATTTTATGCAAAATTTCTAACTACCATGTGCCACACACGATGTTAATAAGAAGTGATACCAACGGGTAGAGACTTAACACATGTTGACAAAAGTTGGATTCCAGGGCTGTCCCTTGATCTATACCCCCAAAATGACGGATTGCCTAAATTTTACTAACCCTAGGTTTCTAACCACTGTGCTAACTATTTTACCTTAAAGGGATTGTTGAGTTCTGTCGCAGAGGGTGCTACACAACATATTTTGTTTGTGAGATAATGAAAAAGTGAGTGTCCAATTTGAAAGAACGTACAATTTTAAGGACGTAGTCACCTTTGTGTGATCAAAATCGGTTCAGAGACGGCTGAAATATCCATAAATATAACGATTTCTAATACTTGTTTACCACCACAAATATTAGATAATTTGAAAAAGCCGTTGAAAAAACGAAATAGTGCCTTTTACGTCGTATTTCAGCCAATGCGGATATTTGCTTTTTGTTGGCATTTTCGTGTTGGTGATATTACGCACAACCAGCCGGCCCATGTATTGTTATTTTTAATTAAATAATTAATTAACGGTCACCGTATTTTTTTAAAAGTGAAGCTGAATTGGTATGATCGTGTGGCTAAATTTCACACATTTTGGGGTCTAAAATCACCTTCATAGCAATT
This sequence comes from Strongylocentrotus purpuratus, assembly GCF_000002235.5. Classification (NCBI taxonomy): domain Eukaryota; kingdom Metazoa; phylum Echinodermata; class Echinoidea; order Camarodonta; family Strongylocentrotidae; genus Strongylocentrotus; species Strongylocentrotus purpuratus. Next base: position 11,272,955 of record NW_022145602.1, on the reverse strand, counting down.
TTAGGTTCTTAAAGGGCACTGATAAATTTAATAGATAAGAATAAGAGTAATAACCCAGCACTCTGAAAGCATTTGTGATCTGAAAAAAGAACTCAACTATCCCTTTAATTCCTTTGAAGATAATCGATCTTAATAGGCTCATTAAAAACGTGCAGCAATATTTGTTATTTTTGCTATGGTTTACCAGGTCTATCTGAACGAGAGAGTGAGCAAGAACAGATTAACGATTCAGGATTCTCAATCCATCTGGGGGGGGGGGGGGCACATGTCTCAAAAAGTACAAGCTTCCCCAGAAGCTCTTCCGTATATCCCTAGTTCTTTCTCTCTCCCTCTTTCTTTCTCCATTTCTTTCTGTGTTTTTTAATTTTCATCTAAAATACAATTTGATAAACACTGTTTAATAAAGGCGATATCTTTGCTATAAAGATTATATCATTGCTATGAAGATTATATCATTCTTTACTTTGTATTTGTATAGGGTCATTTCTAACGGACATGCTTATGTAACTGAGCAAACTTTCCTACCCTGTATTTACGTGCTCTTACATTAAAACATGATCTATTCATTGACTAAAAAACAATTATTTGGTTGACTTTTCTCTGTTGTCCTCACATAAGTAATGACTGATGCACACAAAGGCATTGGATCGATACAAATGTCTTTTTTATATTCTGATTATATGTTATTGTTATTAGTTTATTATCATTACTTTATTTATAATTAGATGATAGCAAAGACTTATACAATAGACTTGTGCGTCATCTATTTATGCGTTCAACACAGCTGATTGTATGGACAACTATCACGTGTATATTTCTCCCTGCTTCAACGGTGAATAGGGGTGCCAAAAAAATGAAAACTTCCTTGTCTCACACAACTAGCCCTAGAATTAAAATTTCCTTCCCAAAATGTTTGATCTTGGCTTCATCTTAATAGGGTATTTAATAGGGTGTTTTATTTACTCAGGAAAACAAATATATATTATATACTTTTGTTCTTTTTCCATTTTTTTTTAATTAGAGATGTCATTCAAAATAAATCATTACATAAAGAATCAATGTGAATAATTCCATACAAATAAATTTCTAAATTCTCAAAACATTGAGCTAGAAGGGGAATAATACACACACATACACTTTTTTTTTAAAACAATTTTGTTTCATTTCTCCAAATGTGCAATACAAACCATAACATACAATTGAATAAAATAAACGTATTCAACATTGATGCTTTTACATAAACATAATTAAACACAAACTTATTTGCAGTATATATAACTTAGCAACAAAGAAAACGTATAAGTACCTAAACATAATATGTCAATTGTGAATGTTTTTCACTTTAAAAAAATAAAATCTGGAGGTAATTTTACTGGAACAATCCTGCCACCCCTCCATCACACAAATATACTCAACTACCCACACACATACTCACCCAACCACCCCCCCCCCCACACACACACACACATACACTACTCACTCAGTGGATGTCTGCTAACATTCTCAACTCAAGAAAAATATACTAATTAAGTTATCCAGGCCACAAAATATAGTTACCCTTTTAACAGGCTCACGGTAGAGAAGAAGAAAACAATTTCTTTTCCTCATCCCTATACTAAATTTTTTTGTCTTCATCTTTTCTAAAGTTGATACTCGCCCCCCCCCCCCCGATCTTGACATAAATGTAACATACTTTACCATGAAAATGATAGTATTACATATTTTTATTCTATATGAACTACCTACCAACCCAACAAATATATCTCGCCATTCTAAATCTTTAATTTCATCTAACTCAAAAAGTTGTATTAAAGCCTGCTATATCCTTTGAACGCTCCCGCAAGATAAAAATAAATGTTTGTATGTTTCTATTTCCTGCTTACAAAACGAACATAAATTATCACGTACAAAACGAAATCTATGGAGATTCTCATTAGTGTATATGGCTCCATTCCATAATTTAAATTGAAATTCTCCTTGTTTTCTAATGAGTATAGAAATTTTGGGTCTAACAAATATTTCTTTTAATTCTTTATCTATACAATCATAAGCATTTTGCCCATCCCTTACCTGCTAATCATACGTTTGTTGCAGTGCTTTGATAAAATAATCATAAATTGTTCTTGAACCCACATCCACAAACTGTATTTTTTTAATAGAAATATGGAAATAAGTATTAAAGCTTATCGAATCGACCTCGAGGAATTGTATTAACCCTGAATCATCCTTCCATAACCTGGGTATCGCATCATAAATATCAATAATCATAAGCAAATTATTACCTTTCATACCGAGGTTCATAAAATATTTAACAGACTTAACATGGCCTTTCTCAACCAAGTGATTCAGTTGAACAATCCCTCTTTCAAACAAGTATCTATCAAATATACTTTTTCCATTTATACATAAATTCCGATTATTAAAAATAATTGGATTAATATAACCCTCCAAATATCTTAAATTACTTGTCTCTTGCCATGCTTGCAACATTTCCATATAGTATGGTGGAATATCTAAAACGAGTTTAATCTTTTTTAATTCACACACAAACACACACACACGCGCGCGCACATGTATAATGGATGATGATATTGAAACGGAACATAAATATGGCAATTTGGAGGAAGTTAATATCATCAACCTTTAAGCATTTCAGTTTAACAATTAGTGGGGTAGCATGGTCACGATAACCAGCTCGGGGAACATATGCGTACAGCTTTCTTTTGCAGCAGAAGAATATTAATTGTCACACACTTGGATGTTGCCCACAAATATAATAATAGGAGATATTTTGTAAAATTAGACTATTATATAGGATAAGTAATATTTTATCAGAAACAAAATATTTAATTATATACAGTACGCTAATATTTTTGGAGATTGGTGTAACATTGTATTTTACTGTCGCTTCAGTCAGGGTCTTTATTGTTGCAGACACCAAAGAACTTTGCACATGTCTTTCTCTCTATACAAATATCATCCAGTTTAATATTAAAGGGATAGTTGAGTTCTGTTTTCAGACCGCAAATGCCTCCAAAGTGCATGGTTATTGCTCTTATTCTTATCTATGACAATTATAGTGCCCTTTTAGAACCTACAATTGCTATGAAGGTCATTTTAGACCACAAAATGTGTGAAATTTAGCCAATACGATCATACCAATTGAGCTTCAATTTAAAAAAAAACACGGTGACCATTAATTAATTATTTAATTAAAAATAACAATACATGAGCCGGCTGATTGTGGGTAATATAAGCAACACGAAAATGCCAACAAAAAGCCAACATCGGCAATGGCTGAAATACGACGTAAAAGGCGTTATTTCGTTTTTTTCAACGGTTTTCAACGTTTTTTTTCAAATTTGTCAAATTATCTATTAATATTTGTGGTAGTACACAAGTATTAGAAATCGTTATATTTCAGCCGTCTCAGAACCGATTTTGATAAAACAAAGATGGTTTTGTCATTGCAATGACGACCTTCGTCATTGCCTTGTTTTCGTTCACATTCTGCCCCATTAATTGCAATAACGACCTTCGTCATTGCCTTGTTTTCGTTAACATTCTTCTTATTAATATTCTTGGTTCTGTGCAATGACGAATATCGTCATTGCCTTGTTTTCGTTCACATTCTGCACCATTAATTGCAATGACGAAATCATCTTTCTAATGATACCAAATACGGCCCATAAAGAGGCAAAGAGAGAGAGAAAAAACAATTTAACTCCGGTCATAATACAGATCCTGTACGTTTTCCGCTCATGCATTACACGCATTGTCTATGAGGGCATATCGGGTTCACGCTTTTGACCCCCAGAACGATCTTTATTGCAATGACGAACATGCACCAAATCCCCTTGGTTTTTGCACGCAGTGCTTGCGAGCCCTTTCTACGTCCTTTCCCATATCCCAATTTCTTTCAAACTTCGTAGGCATAGTCACTACCATCCCATCAAGGTCACTGTTGAAGCCTTTCTTTCGCCCTACCTATCTCCAATATCACAGAAGCTACAGACTTCGTACAAATTGCTCTGGATAGAAGCTCTTTCGTTTGGCACGTAGAAACACGGCGTCATTGCACGCACATCGTTGTGACACGATTGCATTTCTAGTTTAAATATTATGTTCATTCAAATTTGACACTCACTTTTTCATTATCTCACAAAAAAAATATTTTGTGTAGCGCCCTCTGCAACAGAACTCAACTATCCCTTTAAGAGCAAGGCTGTCATTATATTTTCTACCTCTAAAATAAATATAATTTGTTTTAAACACGTTGAGAGAAATAAAATTGCTTCTAAAACATAAAGTCAACTTTGGGAGTTCCGAATTTAGTTTCTGTTGATTTCACGATGATACAAGAAAACACTCGCATTTTCTGCAAACAAGGAAATAATTTAAAGTTTTAGATACATTACAAATGTCATTGATATAAATAAGAGAAACTTGGCGCAAGTCGATTGTTTGCACTCTCTTAAACAATGTCTCCTGTTCATCCAAGCGTGACCACATACCACACAAAAAAATATACCAAATGATTTGGGATCAGTGAAACACTCTTTTATGAGATCTATAATAAATGATTTTGTAATTAATTGGCAATTTTCTAGGTTTGAACTTTCTTTTGACTCACACTGTAGTTAGAAAAAGTTAGAAATGACCATCACGTCATCTTTTGTATACAGGAATTACCCTTGCAAGTTTGAAACAAGAAGGAAACACAGAGAGATTGGAAATGTGTACAAGATGCGTTAGAATTGAACCAATGATCTTTTTCAATAAGAATGTACTGATTTCATCATGCCCAGAAGGGTGACTACTTTTGAGCAATCTCACTATATGAATTGCAATGAATTTCAATGTAATCCGGCGGTTTGAGAAAAATAGAAGTGTTGGATGGTTCATTGAGTTACTGCGCGAAGTTGGTTCCATCTTTATTTATAATCTTGGCTTGATATACGCCAACATTGACAAAATTAGTGTTATATGCATTTGTTATTTCGTTATTACCATGATAATTTTTTCCTGGAACCGCATGTTTTCCTTGCTTGCATAAAATAATCCTTTACAATTTTGCAGGTAGATGAAAAATAGCCATTTGCACGTTCAAACCGCTCATAGTAAAATAAACGACGCGACCATCGTATAATTGATGTTAATTCATTTCTGTATTTCTTGTATTTTTCAACATTATCTGGTGATTGTAGGGCATTTTTTTCTTTTTATTGATTGAAGTATCCATCTAGTAATCCATGGATGCATTCCTTTTCTCTTGTCATTTAATTGCACATATGGAAAATGTTTGTTAAAAAGATAAAACAATTTATTCCAAAATACTTCAAAAGCTCGTTCTACATCGCCACAAACTTTAACATCATTTCAATTTTCCGAGATCAAATCAGCATTCAAAAAGAAACATTTCTATCAGTAATGTTACGTTTCTTTTCAATTCGCCTTTTTTGTGTTACATCAGTTTTGTGGTCAAAAGTAAGCAAAAAACGGGTAGATGATCAAAAAATTACAGAAAAACAGACCTGATTGAGAAAAGCCTTGAGATGTTTTTACGAAAATATTATTCAACAATGAAGATAAATGATCACTGATTCTGGTTGTTTATCAATCATTACACTAAATGCATTTGGAATCTAGAATATTTCGAAGACGAAGTGAGTTTGGACTATAATTCAGTAAATCGATATTAAAATAAAACATACACAAACAGATTTATTGAAAGAGTTGACAGTTGACATGAGTGAGTCTAAATCATTTAAAAGTGTAACATGTCTGTGCTGGGTGGTCTGTATACAACGCAAACAAATAACATTATTTTCCTTAGGAAGATCAACCTCAATATATATAAGAGTTGCTCAGTTTCGTTTTGGAAAGAAATATCATGGCTGGGCTTAAAACAGAAAGAATCCGCGATATAAATTAGAAATCCACCACCCCTACACTCTTAATGTCAGCGAGTAAATTGTGCCGAGTAAAACAAGTTGAGTAACAAAATGAGCAATTCAGTACTCAAGCTGGAGTAAGACCTTGATTTTAGTGGTACTCGTGACCCGAGTAATTTGTTACCTTCGATAAAGAGTAAATCAATGACTCAACATTGAGTACGAATTTCGTTTGTATCAATTTTGAGTAAACTACGGTTGGGTATTACGCTGCGGCAGGTGATAAATAAATCAACATTGATCTCTTACCCGAATTTACCTCGGGTGCGAGTGAAAGTTGGATCGATGGAAAGTGCAACTAGCTGTCAATATGCATGTGACACCTGTTCTACACATTTTTACATAATAGCAGCTGTATGTTCCTTTGTCTACCTAAGGAACTGGATATTTTGTACTCTTTCATTGTCCGTCATGTGCATGTCTCGTGCATGCATGTGCGCGTGCAGAAAGATGCGAAAGAATTGAGATACACTCTTAGAAAAAAGGGTGCAAAAAAGGGTGCAAAATAAGAGTTTGCACCCTTTACATAAAAATGAACCCTATTGAAGGAAAAGGGGTTAAAAAAAGGGTGCAATATAAGATTTTGCACCCTTCCCACAAAAATGAACCCTATCGACCAAAAGAGGGTGCAAAATAAAAGTTTGCATATTGCATGCATATTCATGATTACTTTCCACGTGTTCACATAAAAATACATTTATCATGATTTGTTAAGCAAATTATGACAATGCACATCAATTTTTTGATTTTGTATTTTCCTTTGGCAATCATTAACCAATATATTATTTTATCTGATCATGTTACAATTACATTCACGTTTTAGCAATAGATATATTGATTATATGATTACTAACCAAGAAACATCATGCATGTTTAATATGTATTTGTGTACGAGCAAATTTTACCAGTATTCCTCGATGATGGGTGCAGGATTGCACCTTTTAAAGGGTGCAGGATTGAACCCCTAAAGGTGCTGCTATTGCATCGGTTTGCACCCCTAATGGAGTAAAAACATGTACTTAACTTAGTACATGTTTTTACTCAATATTGATTGAGCAACTAAGCGTTACCAAGAAAACATACTCAATAATTGAGCAAAAAAATCGCTCAAACAATTTGAGTCAAAACATGTACTCGTTAATTGAGTAAAATTTGGCTTAACTCATGAGCAGTTTCTTACTCGACATGAGTTGATTACGTTTCTACCCAGTACTGAGTAAAAAAGGAAACCGCTAAACAAAGAGTAAATATTGAGTAAAGGTTGACTCATTCAAACTGAGTAGAGATTTAGTCTTTTATTGAGTAATATTTTTACTCAACAGATGGGTAGATTTTTTACTCAACACATGCTAAGTAAAGTTTACTCAAAAGTCGGGTGGTTTCCTTTTGACCACCCAAAAGAGTGACATTTTGACTCAAATTGAGCAGTTTTTTTTTAGAGTGTACCACTCAACCTGTCTGTACGTATTTGTTTGTAACCGTGTAAGGTATTGTAACGAAACCGGTGCGCTGCTGTCGAATTCTTCCCAGCAGCTTATCTTGTCAGGATGCCTCCTGCTGGCAGGTTTACGAAGTCCGGTATAAATTTTGCCGTAGATCCGTTTGGCAGAGATATACTGCCCCGTTGACGTTGACACCCCTCTGCACTGCACCACCTCTCGACCACCGCCCAGTCGTCACAGGTCTGTACTTCACCACCGTCTACTACCAACCATTTTACCGTTGTGTACCACCAGCCGACTAGGCCAGTCTGCTTCTGCACCTTTCAGACGTCTATACCAGTAAGCTTGTGCATGCAACTCCAATTGGCCGCATCAGTTTGCATCATGCACCTTCAAACAGGCAAGACCGTCTGTCTTTGTACAGTCAGCTTACTCGACCATGCCACTGGCTCTGCTACGTACCAGCCGTCTACTCCAGACCACCTACCACTGGACCACCGAAACAGCAACCCCTGGTATTGTCTAGTGCTAAATGCAAAAGACCAAACAATCATAATCCTAATGATGGTCGTCACCTAAAACCAGAAATCAATCTTAGGTTTCCTCATGGAAAGACGTGCAAACGATCATATCAATCATTTCGTTTGAACGCAACTTTTTGGGGCCAAATATCCAGACATAGTCTGATTACTTTACAGTGTAAAAGTGTCGAATGGGCGACAGCATTAATGTAAATTATGGACAGAATATCTTAAAATCATAACAAACTTGATTATTTCATAGACATTTCTTAAATATTTGATAATCTCGTTGGGTTTCCAAGAATTACATAATTATTGGTATAATGTCACTTTTCTATATCGGATCGAAATAAACCATATGTCAAACGAAAGCACTAATTTTAATCTAAAAAACTAAACAAAAGAAAACAAGTAAATATTCATGGTAGAATAGTAATAATTTTAGACTAAAACTGTACAAAACATGCACGATCAAACATTTCTGGAAATTGACACATGACTATAGCATCGTATATCTAACTGGAATTACGCCATCTACGCCGAAGATATGAGGAAAACTAATTAAGACAAGTGATATTCTTGACTCCAAACATAGCTATCTACGAAATAAAACCAATTTCGTGACAGTGTATAAAAGTGGAGATTGAGAATTTGACCATGTTTCTGTAATGCCTATAACTGAGCAATTGTATTGGAATGATGATAACAGCATATTCATATTTTTATTATTGCGTATTTTTGTCTCAGGTTGTAAACAAAATCCTGGATTTAGCTCATGCTTCAAACATACTTATAAACCTTTAGGTCAGTCAAGAATACCATAACATTTATAAGCCGATCGCCCGTCTGATTATTAAGACATTTAAGATTGGAATTCAAATTTCAAAAATCCTTTACCCAACTGTTTTTATAACACTACAGTCAATAGGAGAAAATGAGTATGGTAAAATCGGTCACTCACAGATGTTTATTTTTTTGAGGCACTTCGTGAACATTTTAAAGCGCAGTTTTTGTAAGGCTTCCATACTACACCATATTTATTACATCATAATACCACCTGCCTCCTGCTCCTCTGTCGGAATGCCTCACGCCCTCTGGTAACAGGACACCTCATCGACTCGACTTTTGGTACAAGACCGAAGCTCATGAGAGGTAAGAAAACATGACAATGACTGTGTAATATACAGATCTATTTCAGAAGATAGTGATGCTGAAATCCTTCAGAAAGATATTGACTCACTCTGCGTATGGGGGAAAACCTTGCAAGGGAAATATGTCTTATATTGAAATTATTTCAAACAAAGATTCCTTACAATATTCCTTCCTTCTGAAAACATTTACAGACTGGAACTCTTCCCCCCCCCCCCTCCCATCCATAGCTAACATTCAATATCCTGACATATTCAAGGCTCTTGTGCATTAACATTTTTGAAAGTATTTTTTGTCTGTTCGATTTTATTTCTGCAATTTTTAACATAATAGAAAGTAATATGCATACTGGGTACATATATATTATTTGACAAAAGTCAAAATACGTAGATAATCTTATTAATAAAAATCGATTAAATAATTTTACCGTTTAAAAAAAAACACGTAGTTGACAAATCATTTCAAAATTGAAAAATGCAAGAGACCGCCATTTAAAGCTAAAGCTTACGTGATGGCGGCTTCAAGAAAGGAACCTATAATGGGCCTCGAAAGTTATTATAAAGTATCAGATATCAGCCGATCCACATAATCTCCGAGGTATAACCAAGGCCAGTGCCGTCTCCTGTTCAATAGTAGAGTTTTATCTGCTGTGCTTGTTATTTTAATTCGCTTTTATGTGATCTTTTACTGACTTAAATGAAAATAAAATTGTAATCATATCCTAATAATATCCTAATAATTGTAATAATGCAGTATCTTAATCAACCACATTTTATTTTATTTGTTTAATATATCATTTCCGGCAGTTTATATGCACTAGTAACAATTTGTATTACCTATTTTAATTTGAAGTATATTTACAGTACTCTTGTTTGGACACTCATGATTATTGTTATTCATATAAATATACTTTTTCGGCAGTACTATTCTATCGTTATATTTTTAGATATTTATCTTGATTATTTACTGTTTGTTTAAAATATGTCATTTGATGTACCTTTATCATTTTTATGTTAATTCGATGTATTTACAATGTTTCACACGGCCCAAATGGAAATCAGTCTTGTAACTGTTTGGGCTTTTTAACCGTGTATAAATAGAGATATCAATTCAATTCAATTCAGGCTCCAAGAAAACACCTTGGAGACTGGTCTCTGTAGAGCAGCACGTACATTATTGATCCCGTAATATATACGTAGAAGTCGTAGACAAACGGTATAACCGAATTATTGCGATTGATATTAAAGGTATCTTTATTAATATATAAATCGATTTTAATAGTTTTGCTATTTAAATGTTGACCTATTTATTACTTCAGGGGGCGGGTGTATAGCTGGAGTACCTTCAATTTATTGTTCCGGTAGTAAACAAAAAATGATAATTATACTTCATGGCGGCAATTATTTTGTCACAGCTTTTTTTTTTTTTTTTTTTTTAGGGCGGTGGAGCATAAAGTCTAGTAAAATCTAGTCTATTTTAATTGTCCACGATGTGTTTTTTTAAGGGAGGTAATGTTTGCTAACCTTTGAGAAAAAAATATAATGAAATCAAAAAAGAGATACACCCCAAAAATTGTTTTTCTTAATTTCGGGGAAACGACCCCTGTAATATTTCTTGGAGAGACCATTGACGAATTAATTAAGAAATATAGAAATAGGTTTTTAGACTTGAAGTTATTTTGTAGACCTATCTTGTAGTTGTACTGACTAGCTCAGTGGCGTACGCATGATTTTTTCAAGGGGGGGGGGGGGGTTAAATCGGGCCCGAAAAATTTGCTCCCGAAAATTTGAAAATCGGGCCGGCCGAAAATTCGCTCAGTGGGGGGGGGGGGGGGGGGGGGGGGTGGGGGGGGGGGGTGAGAGATTATTTTTTTCTTTTTTTTTGGTTTCGAAATTTGAAAAATTGACATTTTGTTCCGTTGGGGGGGGGGGGGGGTAAGTAAGGTCACATTTTTTAGGTTAGCCATTGGCAAAAAAAAAACCCAAAAGAGGGGGGGGGGTTCACAAAAAACATACACAAAACATACACATAACAAAACTCAAGGGGGGTTAACCCCAACCCCCCCCCCCTTCCCCCGCTACGATAGCGCGATCCACGGTCCGCCCACGGTCCCCCTTTGCGGTGTGAACACGCCCTTAGACTTGGTTTTCACAGCTAGCGAACATGCTATTACAGATATTACAACCTCTGCAAGTCTTGGGACCGTGGTCGGACCGTGGATCACGCTATCGTAGCGCGACCCACAGTCCGCCCATTGGCATTCGCCGCATTCACACCACATGAGATAGCTCGGTCTATCGTAACACCCCTTTTTTTTAGAGGTCATGTTGCCATGACGCGTGACGTCATGAGGTCAGAGCGGTCAAAGATTTCGCGCGCTATTACGAACCCGGAGTGTTGAGTTGTACCGATTCAGATTCAGATCGCACCAAAATAGAATGAGTATAAAATTCCCCCACGTGTAGAACGATGACTTCCGGCGTGCTATCGTAGCTCAGGTTCACACCAGCAGAGATATGCGCGGTCTAGCGGGCGCTAGACCGCGCTATGTCTCGTGAACCACCCCAAGAGGTGCTCCAGTGTTGGCTCGCCGTGGCTCGCTGTTGGGCGGACCGAAACGACGTTGAACCTTCCACACCGCAGAGATATCGCGGTCTAGCTCGCGCTAGACCGCGCTATCTCTGACAGTGTGAACAGCCTCTATGATGCAATGTATGTATTTGCGAAATTTATTGGAAAGTTGAATTTCTGGAGATGTCGATGGAAAAATCGTAGTCTTTTTTTCAAAACTAAACTGTTAGACATCTGTAATCGTTGGATGACCATTGGATGAACATGGGATGAACAGAGAGACTCTTGAAGTGGTTAGAGAAAAACAAAGACAATTCAGAAAGTGGCAAGAGATGAAAAGTGAAGAAAAACAATCGGGAAAAGTATTCTAGTGCAGAATTTGAACAGCAAAGACATTGTTATAGTAGATCCAGCGACCAAGCAAGGCGGCAGTGTAGAAAGGCAGTGAGTTCATAAGAGAAATATACAACTGTCTACAGTAGCGTACGCAGGGTTTTTTTCGAGAGGGGGGGGGGTTAACATTTTGAAATCGGGCCGAAAATTTCGCAACGACTCAGCCAGCTGCTGAATAAGCGGGGGGGGGGGGGGGGGGGTAAGAGGACACTTTTTTTTTATTTGACATTTTTCTTCGTTGGGGGGAGAGGGTAAGGTCACCTTTTTTAGGTCAGCCATAGGCATAATTATTATTTTTTTTTTATGATTAACACAAAAAAACAAAGGGGGGTTTAGGGGGGTTCTTCAAAATACACACATAAAAATACCAAGGGGGGTTTAACCCCCCCCCCCCTTGTAAATGAGTATCTTTAATCGATTTTCTGTTTTCATTTGAATGAAGAATAACGAAGCAACATTTTCCAGTTACTGATTTCTTTTTATATCCTCATACTCACCTATTTGGTAGAGATTTAAGACGAGTTTACTACTTGGGAAACAAGGTTAAATCATGCACGTATGAATAGGCGGATGCATTATCCTGCATCAGATTAGGTGCAGGAGCAGTTTTGTAAAACGAATAGGCCTAGAACTATGATAGTACTTATCATAGATGTGTGCACGACTGCCTCAAAAAAGGATACAGTACCAGTTAAACATTTTATGTTGTAAAATATCAAACTTGAACGAGATCATGCAAGCGCGCTTCCTCTATAATATTTTGACAACGTCTAGTGATCGAACGATATTCATCCGCGAGTGATGCGGCTCTGGCACGAACTTAGCGAGCAGAATCGGGAGGTAAGACCAGGCCGCTGCTCTAGGCGCGGCTTGCTTGTGATGGAACGTACGTGCGCTAGTATTATATGTTTATCGGCAATTGCAAGAGCATGACAGCGACGTTACCAGCTAAGAAAAGCAACTAACAAAGATCTGTTCCTCAGTGACTACCGGTTTTTAGAATTGGTAGATCGCACAATGCACAGCATAGAAGAAGATGAAGGATCTTGAGGGCCAAGGAAGGTGAAAGACATGAGCAAAAGGAACAGCTACTGTTCATTCCGTGCCTAGGTCGATTCCAACACCAAATGAAAATATCGACTGATAGCACATCGTTGGCATGTATATGTCATAATTTTTAAAAAGGGAATTGATATTAATACTATGAAATATTAGGGGAAGTTAAAGAATTGTATATAGAATTATGATTTAATAGACTTTTCAGCCTTTGAAAAAAAATAAGCAGAACATCGTATCTCTCTGCACATGCTTTCTATGGAACATCCGGGTACGTGAATATACTCTTTCCCGGACGTACTGTCATAATTATAGTAAACCAGCGCCGTGACTGATTTTCTATGCAAAGAGAGCCGGATATTTTTGTGTGATATACTATGTAATTGAAAAAAAACTTATAAATCACATATGCTTGCCGTAGGTACCAAATTAAGGGACATTTATTTGCTTAGAATATCAGCTTTAAGAAGAATTCATGAGCATTCTGGTCATATGTAGACTCAAAAATAACAAAGCGGGAAAGTGTCTGTAATTTAACCAAACATGATGGGTGTAAGACAGAAACGGATCAGGACAAAAACTGAGGTTTTGAAAGATCTTCTCTTCAGTTTTTACGAAGGAAGATTTACAGGATATCTCTCTCCCCTCAGATGTTGAATTTGACACTCAACTAGACAACATACAGATAACGTCAGGAGATGTGTTTAAACTACTGTGTAGACTTAAGCTTACCAACTCTTCGGGGCCTGACAATACACACCCCGTCTACTTAAAAAACTAGCAGATTTGTTAGCTCTACCAATTTCCTTTCTTTTTGAAAGGAGTCTTGAAAGTAAACAGTTACACCAGGACTGGTAATCTGCTAATGCTACCCCAATTTGTCAAGAAAAGTAACGAAAGTGATGGCAAAAACTATAGGCCAGTTAATCTAACAAGCATTGTTTGTAAAATTATGGAGAATCTTGTGCGTAACAATTGCTTGACCATCTTATGAGAAATGATTTGATTTCAGTTGACCAGCATGTGTTTGTAACTGGTCGGTCTTGCATTACCAATCTTTTAGAGGTGTTGGACCAGTGGACACATATGTTGGATGGTGGAGGCACATTAGACGCCATATATTTGGACTTCATGAAGGCGTTCGATACGGTGCCTCATCACCAGCTGTTTCTCAAATTGGAATCATACGGATCGAGTCCGTGGAAATCTACTTGCATGGTTACAGTCATTTCTGAGTGGACGGCAGCAAAGAGTAGTGTTTATTTCTGCTTTTTGTCAATGACCTACCAAAATTTGTGAACTCAAATATTTTATTGTTTGCAGACGATACAAAGTTGTATGTTCGTGCTGCTACTACAGATTTAAGAAAGCAGCTCCAGAAGGATCGGATGGAAGAATGGGCTGATAAATGGCAGCTCTGCTTTCTTTCTGATAAGTGTACTGTTTTAAGGTGTTGATGCCTCATTCATAGTAGCCTCTTGTCGATGGCCCTCGCTTCGTTGGAGTCCGTAAATTCTGGCGAGCGAAGCGAGTCAGAGAAACCGAGCACGAGCGAGGGCCTCTTGACAAGCGATCTGAATTATATATTGATGAGACCCGATTTCCTGACCGCAGCGATTGTGTGTGTGTATGTGTGTGTTTCGGGATTGCCCAACTAGGCTAGTCTGCAAGCACAGACACTAATTTGGCACTTTATCAAAAAAATCATTGTGCCATGAGAGAAGCCTAGTCCAGCTACCTACTGGTTGTACCAATATAGGTCAGGAGCAGCTATATAGTTGTTGTTGTTGTTTTAGTTTTAAGGGCGTGTGTCATTAATTTATGAATATTTACGTCAAATTCAAGTTTTTTAATAATTTTAAATAATTTTAAATGGAAGCAACAAAAAAAGGAGTTGTTCAATTTTTCGCATTTTGCGGAGATTCCAGACAGGTTGTGGACATAAAATCATTTAAGCAATGAATGAGGGTGTGATTAGCATTTTTTTTAATGTTCACCATGTCAACTATTTTAAACGATTCGTTTTGAAATGTAATCCAATTTGTTTGACTGAGAAATGAATGAGGGTGTGATTAGCACCTTTTTTATTGTTAGCCATCTCAACTATTATAAACGATTCGCTTGAAATGTAATCCAATTTGTTCGTCCAAACCATGAATAGTTGTGGTTAATTCGGTTGTTCATGCATGGCCTCACATTAACACCACAATTCACCCCTCGCGTGCGCGTGCCTGAACGCCTCTGGTACATATGAACTGTCTGATTAGAGGGGGCGTGGCTATTCCATTATTGAACAACATACATACACCTATCTGTTCAGTACTATTTGGTACGAGCATGGAGCTAAAACGAGCTCCATGATTGAAAACACGCACGCGCCCTAGTGTCTTGTCAGAGGGGGTGTGGCTATACATGCATGATCAATCTCCATCCATGGACCCCTACTAGACAGGTATAGGTTGATCTCAACAGGGACGTGATAGAGAAGGAATGGAATCAAGCCGCTCTCCTTTGACCCCATGCTCCAAGCCGCCGAAAAGTTATGCGCTAATCTGCAACTGTTGACCAGGTGGTGAGATAAAAGAGCGCATGAAATTTCAGGATTTAGAATTCCTACATCAGAAAATGGTATCACTGCAACTGTTCGCTGTCCCTTCCAATGATTTCTCATCCATTGTTGAATGTGTAAAGCAGTGGAAGCGCGGTTCGGAGCATGGAACTTCAAAGCCAAGTGGAATGTTACACATCCCATTATTACGCTTTAGAACTCAAGAATGCGTTTGAATAAATTACAAGAGTTGCGCCTCCTTTTCTTTCACCTCCCTGATTTCAATGCGCATCCCCAATTACATTAGCCTGTTAAATATGTTAATTACAACTTGTGTGCATGCATACACGATGTACATGCGCTGTCTTATCAGAGAAGGTGTGGCTATTTCATGCATGACTAACATACACCTATTCGGGTACTCTACTAAAACGCCCGACGAGTCGGGTATTTCAATGCTGTTTGATATATCCAAATCAGCCCTACATTCATGTGTACCAAACTCGCACATGTGTATCCACTTGTCTGATCAGGGAGGGCGTGGCTACTCCATACATGACTCGCACTTTACCTGAAATGTTCGCCAACGCAGGCATGAAGTGATTTTACGATACCCTGGGCATGAGTCTACTACCCGGTCCCCCCACTCCGAGAACGGACGGACCCCATGCGTGTTGCCAAAATGTCCTTTTCGTAACAAAAGAAAAAGGTCGACCCGTATTGACTTTACACACCGGACTTTTGCTGAAAGGGGGGGGGGGGGGGTGCTGAAAAAGGCTCGTATACAAAAGAAAAGGTCGAGCCGTATTGACTTAACACACCGAACTTTTGCTGAAAAGGGGGGGGGGGTCGGTTGGAACACGCATATGCGTACCCTAAATAACACTGAGTGGGGGGGGGGGGGGCGGGGTCTACCATTTGAAACTGATTAATACAATGTGAAATGTATTTAACCATCTGCTAGTGTTGTACTTAATTTTCTATATTAAATAAATCACAAACCTTTTAAGGAATACGAAATGATGATTACTCTGCACAAATTAAGAAAGCTGCAGAAAGAAACAATATTCTCGCTTCTTTATGTTAATTTTTTAGAGACCGATACACCCATACAAATCCCCGATTGTTTACACCCGACGTGAAATGTCGGGTTGAACATAACTTTAACTTCTAATTTTGTGAAAAGCATCCTACACAGTATTCTTTATCTTTAGGAAAAAAATAATAATAAAATCCACATTCTTGACTGCTAGATGGTTTTCAATGTGTGTAGATATTCAACCTGAAGACTAATTTGACGCATTTCTTGACCAAAGAACTGGAAGCATATTGTTGGGATTGTAAATCTTAACAGCTGTATACATAATTATAGCGCAGGTGAAATTGTATTCTCAAGATCGCCCTTTCGTGCGCCAAAACAATCTTCCTGAATTTCAAGGATATTTTCTATAACAGACAATGGCTCAGTAAAAAAAGTCTTCTATTTGACAAACCGGCCCTGATATTAAAAACACACATGCACCAAAGTGCCTGGTCAAAAAAGTGTGTGGCTATACATGCATGATTAATCTCCATCTATCATGACACTCAACTAAAATGCTCGTTAGGGCAGGTATTGGTTAATTTCACAATACGCATGACCAATTACATCGGCTTGTTAAATATACTAATTACAATTTGTGTGCCTGCATACACCATGTACAGCATGCGCTGTCTGATCAGGGGGCGTGGCTATTCCATGTGAGATTAACGTACACTTATACTGATACATTACTAAATACTCGACATGCAGGGTATTTCAAAGCTGATTGATCTGAGCTTTGTAAAAACTCTGTTATTTGGCCAATCAGTCCCTACAATGAAAACAAGCATGCATCCAAGTGCCTGACCAGAGAGGGTGTGACTGTACACGCATGATCGATCCCTTTTTGTTATGATACTCAGTTGATATACTCGAGAGGGCAAACAAGTGTTGATTCAGAGTAGTAGATCTATGATACCACAACGTACAGAATAAATTACACTGATTTATTGAATGTGCTTATTACAATGCGGATCGCATTCTATATTCTGCGTTTTTTCCCCCTTTTAATTGATTTTAATTATCTCTGCAACTCATGCACTATAGGCCTTTAATGCAGAAGACTAACCCAATCTACCCTTTTGTATTGTTCACAATCTCAACTATACGATTTACTTGAATTGTAATTTCGTAATGCCCGACTTGGCACGTACAGGTATCTTAAAGATGAAGTTGAGTTCTGGTCATGCGATTGCATTGTGAAAGAAACGGTGTGGAACCGACCAGAAAAGGTTGATCATCTAGCACATAATAATTTGTGTGTATTGAAAGGTTCTGGAATCATCAAAATGATAAGAAATTTGGCCAAGTCTTGGTAAAGTTACAAACACTGTACACAGAAAGATGTATATGGGACTTCACGAACACGTGGCGTAAAAAGCCGGCCCCCCGATTTTTACGATGTTACATGCATATTTAAAATATGAAGGCATTTGAAGAGCCATGCTTTTCAGGGAACATGTCCTATCTGATGTTCTTCCACACTTGCATAATAAGAATGAGTAACGCTCACAAATTATTTTTCACCTCTTCCCAGAACTCAACCTTCTCTTTAACAATGTTTGTTGTGGCCTCACAATTACCTCACCATTCACCCCTTGTCAAACTTTCGTCACTGCATATATCATGTACTCTCTAATCAGAGGGGGCGTGTCTACTCCACTCTTGTTTATCATAATTTTATCCTGATACTCTGCTGAAGCGCCCGACTGGGCGGGTATTTCGATGCTGATTGATAGAGTTTTGTAACAGACTTCTGTATTTTCATATCAGTCTTGTTTACACGCATGTACATACTAACACATATGCATCCACGTTTCTGATCATAGGGGGTGTGGCTACGCAAGATTAATTGTTATTGTACCTCTAATTTTCTGAAATGTTAGGCAACACGGACGTGGAATTACTTTACTACACCTGCATGGTGTATAAGGCGATCATTTGAATCTGGTCAATACAATGTGAAATGTATGTAACCACTCAGTAGCTATGTACTTACTTTAATCTCAAATTTTTAATATCTTGCACTCCTTGCTAACCTTTAAGTTTACAAGAGGAATACTATTTTTGGTTATGACAGTAACTATTATACAGAAGATAGGAAACAAACTAAAAACAAACAAACAAACAAACAAACACATTTTTCATTTTATTTTATCTAAATTTTGAAGGCCGATACACTCAAGGCCTAAGGTCCATTATCGATTCCCATAGCACATGTGAAATTGTATTCCCATGTAACCAGCCTTTTGTGCGAATAATAATTGATCACCCTAGATACACAATGAAATTGCGGACAGACAATGTCTTATTGACAAACAACTATAATCGGTAAATCACTCCCAACTTTGAAAACTGAGTGGATCCTGATCCACTCATGCTCCTTTATCACATTTATATGAATATTCCTACATTGTTTACACCCCTGAGCTTATTTAACATATGGCTTCGTTGCACTTTATGATTAAAAAAAACATATTCCTGGCTTTGCTCCTTATTCATTTGTATGTGACCGCTTATTTATTATTCTTTTTATGTGTAAATGATTTCAACTATTATATACATGTTCTTAGGTGGTTGAGCTCTGCTCTACTGCTTCCAGTGATTTTCTTATGCTGACCAAGATGGGTCTTATTATTTTTATAGATGAACTTTATATTGATATTGACTGCACATCAGCACCACAGACACACACGAACACACGTTCAGTCACTTGCAAACGCACCTACACCACAAGCACGCTTGCAGTTGATCCCTTACATAATATCTGGTACTTAACATTTTATCGTTTCTGATGGAGTCACTCTCTTTTATTCATGATAATTACATAGAAAATTCATACAATAGCAAATACTACACACCTCAAGAATTCAATAACATGTTTGATAGTAATCCAAATGATATTTCCCTTTTACATGCAAATTTAAGAAGTCTGAATAGAAACTTCGAATATTTTGAAAATCTCTTACACACGTTAAACAATTTCAAATTCTCTGTTATTGGTATTAGCGAGACATGGCTTCATGAAAATTCCCCAGATTTGTTTAATTTACCAAATTATAAGTTGATAAGGGCAGACCGCAAAGGAAAAAGAGGCGGAGGCGTGGCCTTCTACATTGCTGAAAAACTGAAATTTAAGATCCGTTCCGATGTGAAACTGTTACATGCAGAGACTTTATTCATTGAAATTGAAAACACAGGATTTAAGAATGTCATCATAAGTTTAATTTATAGACCGCAAGGCTCTAATTTTGATTTATTTTATACGGAACTTGAGCAATATCTCTTTATAATAGGTAATGAAAATAAGCATACTTTTATTCCTGGAGATTTAAATATCAATTTCTTACCCTCAGTCGTCAATAATAACTCAAACAATTTTATGAAACTTATGTACTCATTCGGCTTCCATTCATTCATCAATAAATCCACCAGAATTTACCCATATTCATCAACTCAAATTGACAAAAAAAATTCCAACGTACATAACAACATGAATAACAAAATGATAGGAGGAATTCTATGCTCTGAAGTTTCAGACCACTTACCAATATTTTTAACTTGTGAATTAAAACTACCATGCCCCAAATCATTTAACCAACGTACATATCGAAAAGAATCGAAACGTAATATTGAATTAATGAAGCAAGACTTATTAATTGAGGGGTAAGAGGATGTATACAATGAAGCTGACGCGAACATATCATATAATCTCTTGAATAATAAATTACAACATTATTATGAAAAAAAATATTCCCATAGGTAAAGTAAAAAATAATAGAAAAAACCCCAAACATCCTTGGATAACAAAGGGTTTATTGAAATCAATACAGACACGTAATCGCCTTTACAAATCACATTTACACAATCCTACTGAAGCCAATTTAAAAACATACAAGTTATATCGCAACAAGTTGACAAAATTAATTCGTATATCACGTGAAATGTATTATGCTAATATAATAAAGGATGTCAGTTCAAATACTAATGCAACATGGAAAATCATCAAAGAGGTAATGGGAACTAAGGCAAATCCCCCACCTACTGATGATATGACTTTAAATGGTTCTAAAGTTGACTCTTCCCTTCATGCAAACTTATTTAATTCATTTTTTTACAAACATCGGACCCGAACTTGCAAGCAAGATTAATAGCCGAAATGCGCATTTCACGGATTATCTCTCCCAACCTAATCCACATTCTCTGTTCTTGAGCCCCACGAACCCCATCGAAATTATCAATATTACACGTTCTCGTAACAACTCCATATCTCACGGGCATGATAGAATTAGTGTGTCTCTTTTAAAAGAAATAATCCACCCACTTGCTAACCCTCTTAGTCACATTTTCAATAAATCATTATCACAAGGTGTTTTTCCGGACTTATTCAAAATCGCCAAAATCAATCCAATTTTCAAAAAAGACAATCCTCATGAAATTAGGAATTATCGCCCCATATCTCTACTCCCAAGTATATCCAAAATTTTTGAAAAAATAGTATATAACAGACTCTATGAATTTATCAACAAACACAATTTGCTAACTTCTAATCAATATGGCTTCAGAAAAAATTACTCAACAAACCTGGCTTTAATCCAAATTTATGATAAAGAACATGTCATTGGTATATTTTGTGACCTCAGTAAGGCATTCGATACACTTAATCACGATATTTTACTTTCAAAACTTAATTATTATGATATACGAGGTCAATCACTCCTTTGGTTTAAAGATTATTTAAGAAATCGAAGACAATATGTCACATTTAATGGTTATGACTCTGATTCACTTTTTGTTCAATGTGGTGTCCCTCAAGGCTCCATTCTAGGCCCACTGTTATTTCTGCTATATGTCAATGACATTATTAATACATCCTCCATTTTATCTTTTGTATTATTCGCTGACGACACAAATATCTTTTTTTCTCATAAAAATCTCACTTCCTTAAACAACATATTAAATCATGAAATAAACAAAGTATCACAATGGTTTAAAGCTAACAAACTATCTTTGGACACAAAAAAGACCCACTTCATCTATTTTAAACACCATTCTCATATTACTGATACTCCAATTCACTTACAGATTGACGGCATGCCATTAGAGCAGAAAACTCACTCTAGATTTTTAGGTGTTATCATAGATCAAACTTTATCTTGGAATGAACATCTGCACCATATCATAATAAGTATCTCAAAAAGTATTGGAATAATTTCCAAGTTAAGATTTATTTTACCTCATAAAACTTTATTTTTATTGTATAATTCGTTAGTACTCCCATATATAACCTACTGTAACGTTGTTTGGGCTAGTTGTGGTTCTACAAAGCTGACTCCTATTTTTAAACTACAAAAGAGAGCAATTCGCATTTGTACAGGATCGCATTACTTTGCCCACACCGATCCTTTATTTTTTAAACAAAAAGCACTAAAAATTGCCGACTTATATACTATTCAAATAGCTATCATTATGTTTAAGTATATTAATAATCTGCTCCCTTCGTCTTTTGATGACATGTTAAAGTTCAATAGCTCTGTCCATACCTACCCAACTCGCATATCCGGAAACTTTCATCTCACAAACCCATGACTGTTAATTGCCTCTAAATCAATTCGTCATCATGGTCCAGACATCTGGAATAATCTTTCAGACAATATTAAATCTTGTTCGACCACATACTCCTTGAAAGCCACTCTAAAAAAAAAATTAAATCTTATGAATCCCATACTCCAAATTAATATATTCACATAAATATTCACATTCGTCATTCAATATCCTCATTTTACTCAACTGCCACATGCAACACCAGCACCTGCACCTGCAATGCACCCACTTGATCAGTAAATATCAATTTCAGTCACGAATCTTTTTATGAGGCCGCCATCAATTTCAAGCCTTACCGCTCACGATGGCGGTCTCCTGCGTTCATTGATTGGATTATATATTATATTATATGTGTTATATTATATTATATTATATGTGAGAGTGTGTATAGGTGTATATGTGTATGTGTATGTATGTATGCATGTGCTATGTATATGTATATATATATGTATATGTATGTATATGTGCGTATATATGGATATATATCTATAAACAAAAGTTTAAGCTCACTTCCTTATTTTGTATTCATTATGTATCATGACTATATATTGTTTATCTTATGAATTTGTTTGTACATTATCTTTGTAAACACATTTTATATTATGTATTGTATTATTTTGAACGCAGAAATAAAAGCAAACAAACACAAATTTAACCGTTTTGTGCGTATTTTCTGGCCAGCCCGGTTCAGTACATTGCCTATGGTAGTCTTATAGTACAGACTCTCTGTACACACTCTCTTTTACGACTGACCAGGGTTTGTGCTTGCAGACGACAACTAGGCGGCCAGTCTCGCTCTCACCATGAACCTAAAACAATATCACGGAGGAAATTCGCACAGCTAGAGCGGTAGATATTACGTCATAGTAGCTTTCTCTGATTGGATGACTTTCACCGACTTCCCTTTGGTAGGAATATTCGCCAAACAAAGTAAAACATAAGAAATTCAGATCACTTGACAAGAATTTACGGACTCCAAAAAAGCGAGGGCCATCGACAAGAGGCTACATTCATAGCCAGCGCTCAAAATACACGGGGGCGGTGGGCGATTCGCCTCCGTGAGCTACAAAATCGCCCCAGTCAGGTTGCTCACGGGGGCGATAGCAAAATTAAAAATCGCCCCGGTGGAATTATAAAATAAAGATAATCTTTTTCTGTTATAACTTTAACACAATATTGAGTTTCAATTTTCAAACCTTAAACCAATGAAATGGAACTAAGATTAGCGTGCAAGATTTCTCGTTTTATGAGTAGGCCTATATTACCGATTCAGCTCGCAGTGCAGTGCCGCCGTCAGCAGTGGTTATAGGCCTACTGCGCCGTTAGTAGCGGCACGCTGCCGCGCCATGTCTGCTGGAGCTGGAGGCGATCGGGCAAGGGCAGAAACATATGGTCATGGCCTGGAGAAGTTTTTCGTTGTTAGCAAATAATGAACCTCGACTAGTAAATCAATATTAGGGACTTTTAGATTTGCACGATGAGAACGTGGACTGCAACGTGTGACCTCCTTTTAAGGCACTGCCAGTGCTTAAAAGGACGTCACATGTGATTGCCAGTGCCTTAAAAGGACGTAACACGTCCACGTCCACGCAAATCTAAAAGTCTCTTTTGAGGAGAAGAGGAAGACCAAAATGTCGTGGAATGATATGGTAACATGGGCAGATCTACGGCGGGGGGGGGGGGGGGTAGGGGTTTAACCCCCTCCTCCTACCCCCGGCCCCCTTGGGCTGCCAAGTGAAAATGTGATATTAAACCGGGGGGGGGGGAGGTGGATTCTGGAGAGGAGGACTACTAATCTATTTTATTTTTTTCAGGGGGCGGTGGGAAGTGAAGCGCCGTTTTAGCATGATTTTCTTTTTAACTCTTACCTCACCTATCTCAGGTAACCCTAAGTTTTTGGATGCTGCTTTATATGTAGTTGATAATGCATGATTAAAATAAAGAGAGAGAGAGAGAGAGAACCACCATCATTTTGCAATGGTTCAGGGTTCGTAATGTAATGTACTGTAATGTAATGTACATTTGAAACCATTTCTTAGCGTCTCAACCCTAAAAAATAGCAAAACTATTTTTGAGGAAAAGCATTATACTGAATTAAATAAAGAATAATAGCTTTATACTGGATCATACTAATACTGATACGGGCTAAAGACAATGTGGTATTTGTATAGAGGTATTCCAAAATGACATTCTGATAATCAACATTTGTTCTGGTATCATAATGTACATGTATATACGCATAATACAACTGATCTTTATGATTTCTTAACGTGACGTAGCTTCTTCTCCCTCTGCAAACAAAACAGAAAACAAGGTTATTTAATAAAAGGACCATGCGACAAATAATCATTGTGATTCAAATTGATGCAAGGATTTTTTTGAATAAGCAATGCTTTTCACCAGAATCTTCTTTGTAAAAACGACTTTTACAAATCTCAGCCATGCAATTCTGCCACTGTGCTGTAAGATCACTTTAAGATTAGTAGAAGTGTATTATGTAATGGGTATTTTAAATTGAATGGAACGTCTCAACTCAGTAAGCATGGCTGAGATTTGTAAAAGTTGTTTTTACAAAGAAGATTCGGGTGAATAGCAGTGCTTATTCAAACAAATATTCGCATCGATTTGAATCACAATCATTATTTGTCGCTTAATCCCTTTTAATGAACATGTTTTCTTTTTCGTTTGCAAGGGGAGAAGAAGATATGTCACGTTAAAGACATCATAAAGATTAGTGTTGTATGCGTATATAATATACACACAGGCCAGTAACAGCTATGTAGCTTGTAAATTTGTAAGAGGGAAAATGCTGATTGAAATGATAATGATGAAATAGCAAATAATTGAGGAGTATCATAGGTATCAATTAAATGGATATTTGTATAAAAAAAAAGAGCCCCCGTTAGTAATAAAAGAGCCCCCGTGAGAAGGCTCACGGGGGCTGTTTTTTCGGGGGAAGAGCCCCCGTGGACAAAAAATTAATTTGAGCCCTGTTCATAGCTGAATGGGTAAAATATGGCCCAATAGCGAAATGGTTAATTCCCGTTCACATCTGACCCCTGGACTGCACAAAGATAAATTGGCGATTGATTTATTTTAATATTGGCAATTGAGCCCTGTACTAAATGTAAAACCAATATATTTGAAGATCAATCAATTTACATATCGTACAATCAACTGCTAAGCCTTACATTGCAGTGGTTTATGGGAAGGGGATGGGGATATCATTTGCAAAGGTACAACAGTAAGCGATAAAAAATCCTAACTTTGAGCTGCCTTACTGAATTGCTCGACAATATATTATCCTGAGTGAATAGAAAACCGTTTAGAATGTGAAATACGATCGAAGATCTCCTTTGCAAACTTTTCTAGGTGTAATGCATAGTACATTCGTTTTCGATGTTTAGCAATAAAAAAAGAATAAGCAGTAGTCCCTAAACAAAGAAATAAACAACTCGCTCGATTGGTTCTGAAACATTATAACGTCTATAATCACTCTTAGATTATGCCAATACAAAATGTATTATGTAACGTCTAGACATAAAGGTCGAATCTCTACTTTTTTTTTCCTATTCTTCTTTTACATTTCAAAGCGTTGCGTGGGATCTTAATCCTGTTTTTGTGTCTACATAAATCAATGCCCCCATTTAAGCATACTCAATTGAATCTGGTCACGCTCCGAAAAGATTCATGGCATAGAATTTAGTTTTCTGTTGAAGATCAGATAAAGAAAGCATCCTTAGATAATGTGGTTATGCAATCATGTTGTTCATGTTCGTTATGTAGATGTGTCGTAGCCGGGTAGTTTAAGCACTTGCCACTTGAAATGTAAAATGTCGTGGGTTCGATCCCTGATAAGGCAATAATATCCTTTGGCAGGGAATACATCAACATATTTCACTCCATACCCAAGAAAGAAACGGGTACCTGTAGGCAAGGGCGTCACCAAAGGGGGGGGGGGTGCGCCATCCCCCTACCTGACGAGATTATGTCGGTAAAATAGCGCTGCCGTCGGGAAAAATGAGAAAAAGGGGAGGGGAAAGGGAAAGAAAAAAAAAAGAAAAGGGAAAGAAAAGAAAAAAGAAAAGGAGAAGAAAGGAAGGAGAGTAAAGGGAGGAAAGGAAAAGAGAGAAAGGAAATAAAAGGAGAAAAGAAAAAAAAGAAGAAAAGAAGAGAAAAAGGAAATAAAAGAAACAGGGTGAAAGAGAGGAGGGGTTGCAGTAAGAGTGAGAGGGGGGGTTGTTGGGTGGAGTCGCCTCGTCGAGGTTGCAAGAAAGATACGTATAGATGATTATGTTGCTGTGTCGGGTCAGCTATGTCGGTATCCTTCCTCGATCATCCTGTACTATATCTATGCAGAAGTTTGAAGTCGGTGAGATGTATTATGTCGGTCGAACTGTAACTTTTTTTCAGACAAAGTCAAACTTTTTGAAATTCAGACAATGATTATGAGTCAAAAACAGTATAACGAATCGTCTTCTTCCTCTAAAATTCAATGAAACGACAAAGTTTCCGCGCTTCGCGCGGGAGGGGAGAACTGAATTCAGACAAGGGTTTAGAGTCGGGAACGGTAAAACAAATCGTCTTCTTTCTCTAATAATTTAATGAAACGTCAAAGCTTCTGCCCTTCGCACAGGAGGGGGGAAGGGTTGAATACACCAAGGATTAAAACTCGAGAAAGGTACAAAGAATCGTCTTCTTTCTCTTATATTATAATTTAATGAAACGTTAACCCTAATAAGCCCGGGGGGCATTATTATGCCCCCCCCCCTTCTCCACGTTTTTTTTTCTTCTGATTGTTCAGGAATGCATATGGATGGCGCCCCGCCGCTCGCTGACTTTTTCTTGCGCATCTTTAAAAAAAATGAAAATCAGACTTACAGTTACAAGGTCACGTGACCTTTTGTCTTTGCGTGTCAGCCCGAAAATCGCCCTTTTTTGTGATTTGTGTACAAAAGATATGGAAATGTCATTTTTCCTAAAAATGGATCAAACATTTGGTTATTGGGTCTTGTTTAAAGTTTAGGTGGTTGTTTTGGGGGTCAAAATAGCTGAATTGTAGTAAGAAATGAAATAAAACAAAAAAAAAACAAAAAAAATGCATACGTTAAAAAAACAATGAAAAAAAATAAGAAATTATCAAAACAAGAGATAGAATAAGGAATAAGCTGGCTTATCTAAACAAAATTGTCGTATTATTATCCCAAATGGTCTAATGAATATATGTGGTTAAAAAGAATGCTTAAATATGAATATTATATGATTAATGGGTAAAAAAGGTGAATGTAAGACCTTATTTGCATAAATTGCCATAAATATGCAAATAAATTGCCATAAATATGCAAATGAGTGAAATTTTCAAATTATTCTATACACTACACTTGACATGCGTGTAATTTTTCGCGTGTAATTTTTCGCGTTTCACGGCCGAGATCTTAAGGGGTCATTATGCCCCCCCCCCTCCCCCCGGCCGTACTAAGACATCAAATAGCCCGGCCTTTTAGGGTTAAAGCTTCAGCGCTTCGCGCGGGAGGGGCGAAAATGAATTTAGACAAGGATTAAGAGTAATAATTTATTGAAATATCAAAGCTTCCGCGCCTCGACCGGGAGGGGGGAAACTGGATTCGTCATCCCATTGAATGTTGTGTCCAGTATTAAGGGCATGTTCTGCTAATCCTGCTATACTAGTTGCCTAATCTGAGGGCTTAAAAAGAGCACACAACAGGTGGAGCAGTGCAGTTTAAATTTAAATCTTGCGGCGAAAAAGCGTTTATTTCTTCTGAGAGCTTAAAAAGAGCACACAATAGGTGGGGCAGTGCAATTTAAATATCAAAGGATGGATTAGAGTTTATTTCTATAAAGACATGAAAGGGCTATTTAACTTTCAAGAGCGATAAAACTCTGATCCATCCATTTAAATTTAAATTGCACTGCCCCCATTTTGTGCTCTTCTCAAAGAGCACGAAAAGCCCTCAGATTGAACATTCCATCTCGTAAAATCGCCTTTCATTTCACTTTAGAAATAACCTCTCTTTCTCTCTTCAAGACAATAAACTCGAGAGCATCCAGGCCCCTCAAGCTCTGCCATTTTGTACGGATCCATTAGAAAGCAAAATAAGCCCACTCAATAATTATAGATCAAACGTTAAAGCGATTCATCCAAATAAACAATTCACGTAAAAGGCATTTTGAGAGTTTTAAGAAAATTCCTTCAAATTCCAGTGAAATGGGTGTTCTTTTTCAGGAAACTCTATTTAAACTACTGGAAGCACTGGTGGCTCACTTATTTTTAATAAAAACTGTAATAATTGCCCTTGGATCAGGTATAGACCTAGTCCACGTCCTGGACGATTTGTATTGATGCGCAACCCCTTCACATAACCAACAGATGTCATCTTACCGCGCTCATTCACTTACTCCAGTGATTCACTTACCCCAGTGATTCACTTCCCCCGAAAAGGGAATACGGCTATTCTGCATGTGTGTGTGTGTGTGTGTGTGTGTGTGCTATTGGGAGTGCACTCTACCAGACGATAGCAAAATCGTGCACAGCAGGGGGTGGACTAGTATAGACCAAAACAAGACTCATTATTTTCAGTACAAGTGTCATTTCGGACCTTACAGGTTTCATAGAAATCACTAGGACCTGTTGCATAACACTTTTGGCGACCTAACCAAATGGAAATGGGGAGTAGAGAGAACGATGGAAGGAAAAATGAAAAGAGAAAGAGAGAATAATGTAAAATAGTAGTGGATAGAGGATGGAGGTAAAAGAGAGAGAGAGAGAGAGAGATAGAGAGAGAAAGAAAGAAAGAAAGAAAAAAGGAAGAACATGAAACTTGAAATTACACGTAGTTACAGATTACATTTCCAATGAGATGGCTCGACATGTGCCTAAGAAGTCTGCGGACGAAAGTACAGCAATACGAAAACAAAAGTTCTATAAAATTGTCTTTAAAGGTACTTTGTTCCATTTGCAGGCCAAAACATAAAAAGGTTGAATTCCAACGGCATTTGAAAGACATTACTAATTTAGATAATAACAACCATTAGTTGTAGAATCGACTTAAGTGATTGCAATCATCTAAGTAATGGTCTGATTTTCCGACCCTTTTACCGAGTGGTCGTACATGTTGTGCTGAACAAAGATTCAGTCAGTTTAATTTTGGCTCATACCGAAATGCTTAGGGGCATCTTGAGATGACATTTCGCTGTACATGCGCTATGTGGGATGGTTGTTATTGCTCTTGAAAGTCAAATAGCCCTTTTATTTCATTTTAGGAATAAACTCTAATCCATCCCTTGATATTTAAATTACACTGCTCAAATTGTGTGCTCTTTGTAAGCCCTCAGATTAGGCAGCAAGTATAGCAAAACATGCCCTTAATACTTGACACAAAATTCAATGGGATGATGCCCGAATCATTGAGTATGAAACGCACTTCTGGTCAAGAATGTTAGAGAAATCCGTCTTGATATAAAAGATTAATCCTTCACTGAATAGGGACTCTTGCTATATTTTTACTTTTCTTCGGTCCAGTGATCTTGAGACAGCAAACATCAAGAAATTGTGTAAATAAGCGAGTTCGTAAATAGCTCTGGAACGTTTGACCCCAAAATATCCACAGATCTTTGACACGATGGACACTTCCAACGTGTGCATTTTCGAATAATCACTGCCGAAGTGATGGAGGTGCTTCATGAATACCTTTTGTTTGCCTCTTGAGAAGAATACTTCCACCTGTGTATCCGATAAATGCACTGTTGGTGCATAACTGAATACTGATTACATAACTGTCATGAGCACGATCCGAGTATTCGTCTCAATGGTTTTACAATTTGGGTACAAATTACCTTTATCTGCCCCTGCGTGCGCAAATCCTAATTACGAACTCGCTTATAATAGAAAGTCCATGGGAATGGTTGTTGGAAGCTTAAACTACTTATAACTCACAATCTTTCCAATTCTATACAACAAAAGTTTGTCTTGGAAACTACTTTTATCTTTAAGAATGGGGTGCAAGGGCAGGGTCTTTGCCAAGAGTCTAGGGGGCGGAGCCCCAGGCGGTTCTTGAATTTGTTTTAAATTTAGAAATTAAATTAGTCGTCACGAGGGATAGAGAGTGTAATTTCCTCCTTGAAGTCACATAAATCAAACCCCCCCCCCCCCGATCAGCCAGTGGTACATGATTGAATGAAAATGAATCTATGAAATGTATACCTTACCATTATTAGAGAAGGAGCTTGCCACACTGAGGTAAAAAAAAAAAAAAAAGCGAGAGTATAGTGTAGCCTTTCATCATAGTACGATTCAACCAGGACCTTAGGTGTTTCGATGAAAAGTGTTGCTAATTCCTGAACGATGTACGTTTGTATGGTGAAATATTACCAAAGGATCATTTCCTTCAGATATTTGAAAGAATTCGAAATATTTTCCCTATTTATCTTATAGACAGCAGATCACTGGGTCACATTTCTATGAAGAAAAAAATCCTTACAGCCATTTAAATTCCACGTTTTCCGTAGCTTATAATTATGTAACATAATACAATCCGAAATTTACAAAGTTTCGACCCCCTAAATAAAATTCAAACGTGGTTTATTTCGACCTAATTCGATTCGAGTGATATAGAAATGTTGCTGAAATGACATGATTTTCCGGGATTAGACCCTCCCAAATAAAATTCAAACGGGGTTTATTTCTAATTCGATACAAGTGATTTACAAATGTTGATGATTTTCCGGGATTTTTCTCACTTTTTTTATAGTCTATACTTTTGTATGTGTTTGTTTGAAAATGACTTATTCTCGAATTTACAATCGGGCAAAAAAATATGCTTATTTAGAAGCCTACATGTCATGACCTGCGGAACGGTGGTGCTCGGAGGGCTCGAAACCCCTCACTTTTTTGAAAAAGAGAAATAGAAAGAAAGAAAGAAAGAACAGCGACCTGCCAGTGTCAGAAATAAGGTATACAAATATGCTCATCTGACTGTAATTAAATGCCTAAAACCCCCAAGGCCATGCCTCTGGACACCACAAGGGCATTAAGGCGGACCCCTGGATGTTCATCGGACCCTAAATTATTGTCTTAAAACCCCTGAGCTCTTGGGGCTCCGCCCCTGTACCCCAAGCCAATTAGCAACCTGCAGGTGTCACAAATAAGGTATCAAGATATGCTCATCTGACCGTAATTAAATGCATAAAACCCCTGAGCTTTCGGGGGTTCCGCCCTTAAACCCCCGCCGGGGCTTTGGCACTGGACCCCACGACATTTGTGACGTAAGATGGTGAATAAATCTCCTATTTGTCGTGTACAAAAATATCACTAATTTTTGTTTTTCTCGTAAGTTCCTTCTCCCTGGAGGCACTACTAAAAATATATTATAGGTCCTCTAAAAAGAACAGATCCTCCTGAGCCATGAATTTTGAAAAACAATTTTTAAAGTTGATTAAGAGATACTGTCCTTGATTAAAACAGAATAAAAAAGAAACTATTTTGGCTATTGGCTAATCGCTAGACCGTTCTATTTGTTTAAATTCCCGAAAGAAATGAATGATGTTTTCACAGCCGACGGGAGATTTTGTGAAAGAATTATTAGAGAAGCTTTTGAAAACGTTGTTGTTTCTTTCTGATAACAAGTTTTATAATAACAGGGTCCAGGTACTTATTCTTTGATCCAGTTTTGTAACAGCCACCACGGTCGACTGGTTAACGAGAAAGGGGGTGGGGGTAAATATTTCGAATCCTTTCAAATCTCTGAAGGAGAGCCTCTTTTTGTTATCATGTCTCTATAAAATCGCACCTCCTTCAAGAATTAACAACACTTTTCATCGATACATCCTACCCGAGGGTCCTGGATGAATCGTGCTATGATGGAAGGCTACACTATTATACTCTCGCTTCTTCTCTGCCTCAGTGTGGCAAGCGTCTTCTCTAATGATGGTAAGGTATACATTTCTTTCATTCAATTTTCATTCATCCATCTACTGCCAAAATTTTAGATACGTTTCATTTCAGCATGACAATAACTAATTTGGGGCCATCTACGAAAGCTAGTCAATTTTTGTCCAGTTTAAAACTCAATGGTCTATTGCATTAAATCAATCATTAAAAATCACTTATGATAATCATAGAAATAACGAGAAGGTATTTGGGGGTTTGCACTATAAACTATAAAATTTAGAATGAAGTTTGATATTTTTGAAACGCTGCTTTTACGACTACTAATATTGTCGATTATTTAGGAGCGCTTAAAGCAAAAGTACCATAGCTCTTACAAAATCACAGAATTCGAAGAGAAACCAAACTTATACGTAATCAACTATTGAGTAAAATGTTGCGTGTCGTTTTGTGTCCGAAGGTAAATTATAACGCACCCCGGATAGAACCCCGAATAGTTAGGACTTGTACAAATTACCCAAAATATCCACAGATCTCTTACAACATATGGAGACGTCCCACTTTTCAGTGCATTTCAGAATAATTACTGCCAAAGTGATGGTAGTGCTTTGTGATTACCTTTTCTATGCCCTCTTGAAAGTAAGGACTCCACCTGAGTGTGTATCGCAGAATGTACCGCCGATGCATAAGAAAACGTTTACACAACTTTCATGAACTCCTATCCAGTAGTCGTCGCGTTTGGTTTTTAAGTTTTGAACAGTTTTGTGGATTATTCCGAAGATTCGTTTATTCTGGGCGTCTATAATTCTAAAGGTTCGTTACTCCAAAAGTTAAAAAACTGGAAGGGTCTTAATTTCGAAGATGAAATAAGCATCGTAAAGAAGAAAATGAAATAGGCTTTATTATTCCGAATGGTCATATTTCCAAAAATGTCATAGACCGCTGGGTTTGTTTTTAATTTCGTGCGGAATACCAACATTCAGAATAGTGAACCATATTTTTTTTCGAAATTAAAAGCCTTCTGAACAATGAACCTTCGGAATAACGTAACAAATGTTATAAATTAAGTACTCCCTGGTATATTTAGCCAATTTGTGTTAGCCAATTTGGAAAAACGAAAGTAGATTAATTCGGCAAGCACAGACCCTATATAATTTGACACTTTATTACAATATCTAATGTGTATTGATCGAAGGGTAGCCCAGTTCCTCCAGGGGAGTGTTTCACAAAGACTAAGATCGACTTTAAGTTGGACCTAACTATGGCAGGCCGTTCATGCCACGGTTTGCTCTCACCATTATGATCTTTAGATAATATTATTTCTTTCAATAATGAATTATCAAAAAATGTAATTTCTGTAGATTTGTGACCATGAATTGTACGTCCCTTGAGAGACCAATGCCAGTAAATGGTGAGGGTTATCGTAGCTCGGGTTCACACCGGCAGGGATAGCGTGGTTTAGCGCGCGCTATACCGCGCTATTTCTCGTGGACCACCGCCAAGAGGTGCTCCAGTGGCACGCCGTTTTCGCTCGCCTTGGCTCGCTGTTGGGCGGACCGAAACGACGTTGTACCTTCCACACCGCAGAGATAGCGCGGTCTAGCGCGCTAGACCCCGCTATCTCTGCCGGTGTGAACAGCCTCTAAGATCGACTTTAAAGATAAGCTTTAGTACTAGTAATGCGATTGCATTGTGAAAGAAAAGGTGTGGAAAGGATCAGAAACAGTTGATCATGTAGCATGTAAGTATTTGTGTGCACTGCAAGGTTCTGGAGTCATCAAAATCATAATAAATTTGACCGAGTCTTGGTAAAGTAACAAGCACTGTACACAGAAAGCTATATATGGGACAACACACATGGTGTCGGGGCTAGTACTACCTTGATTTCCTTGTCTTTCTATGCTCATTACTCAGCCAGTATATATTTTCTTCCAAAGTTGTTTGGCACATGTCATTTATTTGTAATCTTCAACATTCAGTGTAAGTTTCGTTTGATTCTGTGAGAATTAATTTTATTTTCTTTTTTTACCAGAACTGGAGTTTATCTTTAAGTTGGACTTAACTATGGCAGGCCGTTCATGCCACTGTTTGCTCTCACCATTATGATCTTTAGATAATATTATTTCCTTCAATAATGAATTATCAAAAAATGTAATTTCTGTAGATTTGTGACCATGAATTGTACGTCCCTTGAGAGACCAATGCCAGTAAACGGTGAGAGTTAACAGTGGCATGAACGGCCTGCCGTAGTTAATTCCAACTTAAATTTGATCTTTGTCTTCGTGAAACACACCCTGGTCGTGTGAGTACGTATTGTCAGGAACAGATACAATGCATGTAGGGCCTATTGCGTATACTAATCATATTCATTTAGGGTTGCATGTATAGGTGGCAAAGTTAAAAAGCTAGCCTCAAATGGTCGTAACCTTAATGTGATATTTGACAATAATATGTCATTTATTGAACGTGCATTTAGCATATCAAAGTCTGTGAGATATCAACTGCGGAACCCTGTGTTTATACGACAATCTTTGACTCAACAAGCATGTGAACAATTAATGCATGCATTTATCTCATCTCGCTTAGACTGTTGTTATTATATTTTGTTTGGACTCACCAAACAGCAGCAATACAGACTGCAATCCCTCCAAAATTCCAGTGTAAGACTCCTTACTTTCACACCAAGAATGTCCTCTATTAGGCCTTTATTAAGACCTTTTGTCAATACCAACCAGGACATCTTCATACCTCTGTACACAACTCTGGTACATCCACATCTTGAATATTGTACGGTACCATGGAATCCCTGTTTCATAAAAGCTGACTGTAAGATTGAAGCTGCAACGGAGAGCAACAATAATTATTCCTGGTATGAGTTTATAATCCTATCCTGAAAGGCTTAACAAAACTCAATCTATTCTCACTTCGCTACCGGCGTGAGAGGGCTGATATGATACAGGTTTATAAAATACTTCATGGTATTGACAGACTTAATCCAGAACATTCGTTCAAGAGACCAGAGTACCAATTCACTCGGGGACATCCGTTTAAACTGTTTAATAGTCATCGCAAGCGTAACGTCAGAGGCTGTTTCTTCAGTAAACGTGCTATCGAGCTATGGAATAAACTGCCAGAATCTCGAGTCACTGCATGCATGTAACCAAGGTATTTTTAAGACTGGTCTAGATAAACACTGGCTTGCTAAAAATGCTTCATGTAACCTGACATCCACGCATTCTGCACTACGTTTCAAGTCGCAAACTGTCGATCTGTGTCAAACTGTTATATCTTGTAAGACGACTGGGAGATCTATAGGACTACCTCACTCCTATATCGATGATGATGATGACTACGCTCTCTTCCCTGGCTACCTGTCCAGAAAAGGGTCCACTACAAAATTATCTAACTTGTTTATCGGGCCCTCCATGGAATGTCGCCACAATATATTAAAGACTCACTACATCCCTACAATCCAAATCGATCTGGAAGTGATCATTTGCTGCAATTTCCCCATACCAATCATTCATGGGGAGACACTGCTTTTTCGCATGCAGCACCCAAATTATGGAATAAGTTTCCCCCATCATGTCGCTGTATTGCAACATAATCCACCTTTAAAGATCGTCTTAAGACTTACCTATTCCAGCTATAACCCAGTATTTCCTTAAGTTGTATAAGATTATTTTACTAAATCCATGATGAATATTTTATTTGTATATACATCCCAACTTACTTAGTTATCACCCTTTAGTCTCATTGGCTGCCCGTGTGGCCAGGGGCCTAGTGGCCTCGGATGCTAGAGCTCATGATAATCATGTGCTGACTGGGCTAGACCCCTGCATTGTCAGTGAAAAGAGCAGAGGGAGGGCACCGTGTCCCACCGGGCAGAGCTGAGGATTGAAATGGGTGATACAATGTTGCAAAAAATAGTTTGTGAGTTTCTGATGGTATAACTCTGTTATCAAACTAGACTTGAATTCGTCACTTTGACGAATTAGGTGATACGTATGATAATGTTTTACATATTACGGAGAATGCATTTTCACGGTTTTACATTACGTTATAAAATGCTCCTCCCATTATGGTCTATTCATTTGAAAATTAAGACATGATCCCTACATCTGAGTGACAAAAATGGCTGGCTTCTGATAGTCCATAGTCCCAGCGAAAGTATACCAACGTTTAGGAGAAAATAAAGCAAAACAAAAGCGAGATACTGCTCAAAGAACAATTTCATGTAAATTCATGATGTGAACGAAATTCACCTTTCCTAGGATAACACGCAAATTAAGAAAAATCTGACCTGTCGCATTTAATTGAATGTTCATTATGATGACGTCATCAAAATGAAAAGTGGTGAACAATGATCTTGTAGAAAATCATCTCCGCTACAACATATTCAAATTTGAAAGAAAACCATCAAAATTTACGGAGATACAATCGATATCCCATAAATATGCTGACGTCATAATATGCATATTCGTATTTTGAGTTCCAAGGCTATTATGATGACGTCACGTTGTACTTAACGGCCAAATGAGACATGAAATCATATCTCCGACTCATACTCTATCCAAATATGAAGGAATAAAAATCGTGTTCCCCAAGTATACCAAAGAGCTTTAATGGGGAAACAATGTTATATAACGAAAGTGTGATTGGTTAGTCCCGTGTATTCATGTTCGTGTCATGTTCTGATGTGAATCATTTTAAATTGCATTCATTACTGGTAATGGTTTAATCAGGAAAACTCAATTACAGAACGATGTTCTATAGATACCATTATTCGTCACTTTGACGAATTAGGTGATACGTATGCTCATGTTTTACATAATGAAGAATGTATTTTCACGAGTTTATATTACGTTATAAAATGCTCCTCCCATTATGGTCTATTCATAATCAAGTTTCAACTGTGTAGCCTTGATCATTATGGAATTATGGGAGATAGATTGAGACAACATGGACCATTGACCATTTAAAATTAAACTAGTTACAGCTTCGACCCTTATTGACATAATGAGGAATGCATTTTCACAATTTGATCTCATTTCATGAAATGCTCTACCCGTCATGTTCTACATATATTAGTCCGGTAGTTTGTTCAGACCTGGAAAAGTTGTAAAGTACAAGGATTTGTTGTTGATTCGTGTTCTAGATGGGTATCGAAGTAAATTCAGCTTGGTTGCCAGCATGTCAACCTTGAAGAATTTTCGTTATAGCCTAATTTAGCATAATCATATAATTAGCCTATGTGCAATATGTATCAATGTTGCTAATCTTAATCCACAAAGCCTTAAAACATGAACAATATGATTTTACAGGGATTTTGCATGGCGAGGAATTCATTTATGACACCAGGTTTCATTTTTTAAGTAATGAAATTGTCTTCAATAGCATAATGAGCATAATGAGCTTATTCGCATATGTTCAATATATGGACTTCATTATCATTCGTCATGTAGAAAGCCTGGAAATGGCTGTCAGCTTGTTCAAAGCCGTCCAGGCTTTCACCTTTCGGATATTCAGATCTTGTTTTGACTGATCAACCCATGAGCCAAGGTACTAGAAGTGTTGGACCTGCTTCAACTTTGTCTTGTCAGCAGTACCAATCTCGGCTTCACGAAGCTTGTACATCATGAATTCTGTCTTAGTACTATTTTTTGGTGGACCGACTTGGCTTGCTGCTTGTTCTGGGAGCTTCTGTGCCTTTTCCAGATTGTCTGAAATTATTGCAATATCATATGCAAAGTCGGTGATCTTTACAGAAGGATATCTGCTACTTTTCCTTTCTTCTGGGGTGAAGCCTAGTTCCTCGAACCCTTCAGTAGCCATTCTTAGAGCATAATCCCATGCTATGAGAAATAGGTATGGTGCTAAGGTATCTCCTTGGAGCACTCCTGATAAGATGGTAAAGGAGTCAGTCTCTCCATCTGGTGAATGAACTTGAGCTGTGGTATCTTTGTACATCACCCCTACTGCTGTAACTATTGTGTGTGGTATTCCGTAGGCTCTTAAGATCTCTAACATCTTCTTCCTATTGATTGAATCGAAGGCCTTCTTGAAATCCACGAACGTAAGCACTGCTGTCAGATGCTTTCCTTTAACACCTTCCACCAGACTTCGCAAAGTTAGAATTTGCGCTGCTGTATATCTTCCTGGACGGAATCCATTCTGGTTCTTGCCGAGAAGGGGTTCCAGGTGAGGACGGATTCTTTTCAAAAGCATTTTGATGAATAGTTTTGCAGCTACTGGGGTCAGTGCTATATCACGGTAGTTTCGAGGGGGTACTGATATCTCCTTTTTGGGGTACAGGGATGATTATGCTCCTAGACAACAAGTCTGGTTCCTATCCATGGATAAGCGTTCTGTTACATACTGCCAAAAGCTGTTGGTCAAGGGCATCAGACTTCCTTACCTCTGCTGGGATTTCATCCACACCTTGGCATTTATTAATGGAGAGGGAGGTAACTGCCACTTTTAGTTCTGATTAATGGTAGTTTTTTTTGGTTGTTGATTGGGAATGTATCTTGGACCATCTTCCTTACTGAGTTGTTGTTATCTGGAGGAGGTTGATCAAGAAGATTCGAAAAGTGATCTTTCCACTGGTTTAGTCTCTCTTGGGGTGTTTTAACGTCTACGCTTATCCACTTGATGGGTCGAGGCCCATTTTTCAGTGATCTCTTTCACAATATCCCTTACTTTCCTAGTTTGCTATTGGACTGCACCAATCTATATCTCAGTACATTTTTAGCCATGTAATTTGACTGCTCCTCATAGTATGTATCCTGGAGATCTTGCCTGGCTTTGTCAAGGGTTTCTACATGTTCGGCAGTTGGTAGTGAGCACTAATTTCTTTGTTTGCCCTTGAAAATTTGAAAATCGCACCTCCCCCCCCCCCCTCACTCTTTAGCACCATGGGAGGGGGCCCTTCTCCCGATAAAGGTAACGTGTTTTTATCTGGGGTTTTTCCAGGGGAGGGGGCCCTGGAGTTAATTTAGTAAAGAAGGCTAAATTAAATATCCTGGCGATTTTGGCTTTTCTACACAAGTGTATACAAATAAAAGTACTGCAACACTCTTAATGGTTGGGTTATGTTAATTAGGCTTATTATACTAAATCTACATGCTCAATATGCTATTTAAAGAGAAGGTTGAGTTCTGGGAAGAGGTGAAAAATAATTTGTGAGCATTACTCATTCTTATTATGCAAGTGTGGAAGAACATCACTTAAGACATGTTCCCTGAAAAGCATGGCTCTTCAAATGCCTTCATATTCTAAATATGCATGTAACATGGTAAAAATCGGGGGGGGGCGGCTTTTTAGGCCACGTGTTCGTGTAGTCCCATATACATC
Source organism: Strongylocentrotus purpuratus (assembly GCF_000002235.5). NCBI lineage: Eukaryota > Metazoa > Echinodermata > Echinoidea > Camarodonta > Strongylocentrotidae > Strongylocentrotus > Strongylocentrotus purpuratus. The sequence continues at coordinate 11,233,376 of NW_022145602.1, read as the reverse complement.
TTTCTGTGCAAGTGTTTGTAACTTTACCAAGACTTGGCCAAATTTCTTATCATTTTGATGATTCCAGAACCTTGCAATACACACAAATTCTTATATGCTAGATGATCAACCTTTTCTGGTCGATTCCACACCGTTTCTTTCACAATGCAATCGCATGACCAGAACTCAACTTCATCTTTAAGACAATTGCATTACTTTTAAAAAATGGTGTCAGAAATGAATTCCTCGCAATGGAAAGCCATGTGAGAGTCATATACCATCCATGCTTAAGGCATCCTGGATTTAAGATTTATTTAGCAATAATATTACATACTGCACATAATTATATGCTAATCCGATTATTACACTAATGAGGCTAATTATACTACATCTAATAGGAGGAGTATTTCATAACGAAAGATGAAATCGTGAAAATGCGTGAATACGTATCACCTTATTCGTCGAGTGACGAATTCAAGTCTAGTTGAGTTTTAGGTTAGGTTCAGAGATAGAGTAAGACATAGTTCTTGTTTAAAGCGTATCTGCCATAGTTTACAGGAGGGATTAGACTGCCCTGCAAGGTCACTCGACAGGTGGTTATCTCATCAACTCAGCTCTCAGTTAACATAAGAAAAAGAGGATCATGGGGGACCAATGGTCACCGATTAGGCATGGTTTGTTATATAGAGGGCGCAAGTAGCTACAAGTAGTGCAGTGGGCCTTTAAGGATTGAAGTTAAGACTTCTGTTATCATATTATTATCGCATTTGGTGTGGAGGGTTGTTATACCAAAGAATCCGATTTGTAAAAGGCAATTGACTTAAAGATAAAGACCAGTTATGGTCATGCGTTTGCATTGTGAAAGAAACGTTGTGGAATCGATCAGAAAATGATGATTATCTAGCATATAAGTATTGGTGTGTATTGCAAGGTACTGGAATCATCAAAATGATAAGAAATTTGGCCCAGTCTTCGTAAAGTTACAAGCACTGTACACAGAAAGATGTATGTGGGACTACACACACGTGCGCGACACGTGCGTTTATCTCTCACAGTCCAATAGATAAACTAATTAAAAAAATATATCAATTAGTAGGCGGTTTCCCGGCAAAAATGTTATCATCATGTATTAGTCAAAACATATTCTTTCACATGATTGGTAATAAAGAGCTTCCGGTTAATTTTTTTAAATTGGGGCGTTTCCAATACTGAAATTTACCTTTAAGGCAAGGCTCCTCATTCTGTTTTTAAGAGAGGGTTGAGATTGACATTTTTGAAGATCTCTTTGCATGTACCACAGTCCCCCTGGGTAAATTTCGAATTTGTTTTTGTCCAGAGTTAAAATGTTAGGACAGTGTGCACCAGACACCTGTTAAGGTCAGGTTCACCAAGGGTCTATAATCCTAGATATCTGATGGGAATGTGGTAGGGGTACACTGCCCTAGGAGATGGAAATCCTAAAGATATAGATGTCTAGAGGCAATCGTTCCAGGGAATATTGATTTAGGGGATGACAGAGTAGTCTGTGTGGATACATCTCCACGGGTGCATTGTCTTAGTGGCTAGGTTGTAGAACAAGTCAGAGTAGTATGTGGGGATGCATGTCAAATGGTGCATCATCCTTGTGGGTAGCTTGTACAGGGGATGATAGACCAAGTCAGAATATATGTTTGGATACATGTCCAAGGGTGCATTGTCCTGGCTAGTAGGTAGGTTGTCCAGGGGATAGTAGTTAGAGGGTTTTTTGTCTGAATCTAGACGCTCATTTCCGAAAGAACTTTGATCTACAGCCAATCATAGCCGTATTCTACAATGTAGTTTAACTAGTAAAGACTACTGTGTATAGCCCAGTAAAGTTGTGGTCAATCTAGTTCATTAATCTATTATTCATCTAGATGTAAACATTTAAGGGGACTCATGGTTTTATGAAACATGCTCTGATAAAAATACCACTTCGATCAACCAAAAACCTTACTTCAGTAATTGCTTGAACTCTATCTCTTCTAAGGCATGAAGCCATATGTCCCCAGACTAAAAAGGTTATTCTAATATGGTTTGTTTAGAACGCCATTCAAGGAATGGCCGCACTTTCCACTATAAGTTGACTGGATCAAAATGCCTCCATATATATATATATATATATATATATATATATATATCTAAGGATGTTTTAAACATGGATAGGTCTCCTCGAATAGCTTTTGACTCCCCTCATTTCACAGGAACACATCAACCTGTAGAACATAGAATGCTTTGCTTGTTTATTCATGAACAAATATCAATACTTGTCTTGGAGAGGGCCTTACAATTCTTACAAATAATCCTTTTTTCTGCTCATGCCCAGATTGTAACTACATACTTGTATATTGTATGTCCACCACTTCCTAGATTTTGCTATACATTGTCACGCATTAACTTACAGCCATCTTGAATGGACCTGGCCCTCTGGGACTTGAGAGTTATATCATCCCAGATTCAAGTCTGACAGCTTCTAGTGAGTTTAGTGCTGACTATGCTGCAAAGAGAGGTCGTCTTAACCTGGTCCGAGAAGGGAACCTGAAGGCACCCTGGATTGCACGAACAAATGATGCCAACCAGTGGATCCAGGTAAACAAATAATTTCTTAAGGACAATTTGGACACGAAACATTAGGCAACCCTTATTTCTATGGCATGGGTTCATACCCCACTGCTGCCACCGTATCAGTAATGAAAGGGTCAACAGTCAAATTTCCATACACTGCCACAAAGTATACAGGGCGTATCATAATAAAGGATATTGAAGTTTAATGACGATTTATATGAAAACTACTGATTTCATAATCAAGCACTTATGTCTGTTGTAAAGGACAGAATGTCCTCTTTTTAATAACACCCCAATCATACTTCTACTGTCACAGTTGACTGAATAACAAAGCATTGCTGTCCACCATGTGAAAGGTGCACCGTGACAAGTTAGCATTCACAGATAAATTCTAAAGATTAGTGCTTGTGTCAGCCCAGACATATTGAAATGCTGAACAATGAGTGGATTATGTGTCTAAGAAGGAAATGTTATCAAACTTGGCACAGTGCACCTTTCACATGGTGGACAGCAATGCTTTGTTATTCAGTCAACTATGACAGTAGTAGTATGATCGGGGTGTCATTAAAAAGAGGACATTCTGTCCTTTACAACAGACATAAAATGCTTGATTATGAGATCAGTAGTTTTCATATAAATCGTCATTAAACTTCAATATCCTTTATTATGATACGCCCTGTATAATGTGAGTCACCCGTCATTTATATGCATGGCATGAATTTATATTCCACTGCTACCACCATGTCAGTAACGAAAGAGTCAACAGTCAGTTAAATGGCATATGGGTTCATATTCTACCGCCGACACCAGGTCAACAATGAAAGAGTCACTAGTCATTTCTATGGCACTATTCACTTACACTGTTAAAATTGTTTTTATTAGCCACTTTTCGAGGTGACATATGGGTTCGTAGATTTTCTCTTAACTATGTAGGTAAAGCTACTATAAGATTGTCAATTATTATTCACATCCAAGTCAACAATTGCTTTCATTTTTAAGGGCTTTAATCTAATTGTTCGATATTGCTCAGAAATGAGATCGGCAATTGAAGCATCAATGTGGAGAACTTCTAACTTAAACATTGTCCTTGGAGGGGCAGAGCTGCGTAAAACCATGGTAATGTCATTGATATGTGCAAAGAAAGGAACCGTTATTAGTATTTGTATTATTTTAATCATATAGATTTAACACATTTGAGAACATGCACATTGGTTCAAAGTTTTGTCATGGAGATAGAAAGAAATAGATGATCCAAGAGGATGAACATCAAGAATGCTTCCTCCGATTCTTTTTCTTTCTAAAAGGTGGATCTTTTAGACCTTTACCGTATCACTTCAGTTGCGACTCAAGGGCGACAAGATTCCAGCCAGTGGGTAAAAAGCTACAAGCTTGCTTGTAGTACTGATGGCACGACCTTTCACACCGTACAGGACATCTCCACAAACCCTGCATATGACAAGGTATTGGTTTGTTCTCTGATTATTCATTTTTTAAATATTACATTGACTCCATTCTTGTAGGAATTTGAAGGAATTTAATATCTTTTTGATAACAATTAAAATATTGTTATGTTACGATACTTTCTTTTAAAGAAAAAGGCAATCGTTACCTCAGGAACACATATACAGTTTAGGTGAAGTATATACTATTTTGCTTAGTTACACAAAGTATAAGAGGAAAAACCTATTAGGTAGGATTGTCAGAGCAAGTAATGCTCTTCAAGCAAAAAATCTTCAATCCATATCATGTGTCTTCCTATTTTATTACTAAGTCTCGAAAACTAGAAATTGATGTCATCAGAATAAAACTTCAAATAGAAACGAATGGACAGGCACTGGACATGCAAAAATATGTATTATTCAGCATGCTTGTCATTTCGTTTCTCTTTAGTTTAAAATTGACCGCAGAATCATTTGAGTCATAATTCATTCAAAAGTGGATTCATTTTCCTTTTTCATTGAAGATCTTCACCGGTAATGTTGACCGCAACACCATCGTGACCAACATTCTTCCTGTACCCCAGATTTGCCGCTATGTCCGCTTGATGCCTGTCAAGTGGTTCGGCTACATCAGTCTTCGTATGGAAATCTACGGTGAAGGCCCTGTCATAGGTCAGTTTTAAAACTAGTGATGTTCCAACATGTTTTGCTCCATATTCAATTTCTCCTGCGACAATTACTCTGGACATTTTTTCACCAATAATAGAGGCAAAGTGCTACGGTTATCATTAGGTGATACGTACGTAGTTATATTTATCAACTACATATATCGTCAAGATTTGTCTTTATTAGGTGATATTTAAGTAGTTATACGTATCACCTTTTGATTTCGTGAAGATTTTTCTTTATTATTATTCATTCTTCCTCGAATTTGTTCGCAAGATATCTCAAGAATGGATGAAGCCATTGTTATGAAACTTATAACGATGATAGATCCTAGTCTAACTTAGAACTCTGTGACTGTTCATTGACCCAAATCATTTTGACGTCATCAAAGCGCCATTTTGTAAAAATCAACTCAAGATCATATCTTCATAACGAAAAGTCATTTCTCATTTATTGTTATCATGATTAAGGTCAATTACAGGTCAATAAAGGCGCGCGTACGCATACGTTCGCGATCGTCTCAAATTCTTTTTACATATGTTACAGGCCATTTTGAGCATTAAAAAAAAATGCACTAACGCAAATTGCCATTCTTCTTTCTGCACAATATTTTCGATACTTTTCCGAACATTTTGATACCAAGTTTATATCTTTATGACTATTCATAACGGAATAAGCATCCATTCAAGATAAATGTCCGTTCACCCAAGCTCTTGTAATACATAGCATATAGAAGCCAAAATGGTATGCTTGGGGACCGCAATTTATTTTTCATAATTGAATAGAATATGAGTTGGAGAAATGATTTCATGTGTCATTTGGCCATTAAGTATATCGTGAAGTCATCATAATGGTGTCGAACTCAAAATACGAATTTGCATATTATGACGTCACAATAATTGTAGAAAATTTGGTATAGTGGTCAAAGCACTTAATAATTAAATAATTACAGTGCTTATATAGCGCCTAAAACTTACTTTGTCAGAAGTCTCTAAGGGCGTGTTCACACCGCAAGGGGGGACCGTGGGCGGACCGTGGATCGCGCTATTGTAGCGCGACCCACGGTCCGCCCACTGGCATTCGCCGGATCCACACCGCAGCGAGATAGCGCGGTCTATCGTAGCACCCCCTTTTTTAAGAGGTCCTGTTGTCATGACGCGTGACGTCATGAGGTCAGAGCGGTCAAAGATTTCGCGCGCTATTACGAACTAGGAGTGTTGAATAGGCCATTTTCGTAATGTAACCAAATTTAATGCATACGTCTTTGTGAAGTGCCTCAATACAAATTATTTCGTTCACCTGATAAGAATAATAGTATTTCAATAGACAGAATCCAAAATGCATACATTAGTTGTTGTCAGGTTGGACAAGCATTATGGCTTGACCTACCTATATAGCAACACTTAATACATGCAGTTGCATTCTGACTATTGAAATACTATCAGGTGAATGAAATAATTTGTATTGAGGCACCTCACAAACACTTATGCATTAAATTTGGTTACATTACGAAAATGGCCTATTGTACCGATTCAGATTCAGATCGCACCAAAATAGAATGAGTATAAAATTCCCCGCGTGTAGAACGATAAAATCCGGCGTGCTTTCGTAGCTCGGGTTCACACCGGCAGAGATAGCGGGGTCTAGCACGCGCTAGACCGCGCTCTCTCTCGTGGACCACCCCCAAGAGGTGCTCCAGTGTTGGCTCGCAGTGGCTCGCCGTGGCTCGCTGTTGGGCGGACCGAAACGACGTTGTACCTTCCACACCGCAGAGATAGCGCGGTCTAGCGCGCGCTAGACCGCGCTATCTCTGCCGGTGTGAACAGCCTCTAAGGGCGTGTTCACACCGCAAGGGGGGACCGTGGGCGGACCGTGGATCGCGCTATTGTAGCGCGACCCACGGTCCGCCCACTGGCATTCGCCGGATCCACACCGCAGCGAGATAGCGCGGTCTATCGTAGCACCCCCTTTTTTAAGAGGTCCTGTTGTCATGACGCGTGACGTCATGAGGTCAGAGCGGTCAAAGATTTCGCGCGCTATTACGAACTAGGAGTGTTGAATAGGCCATTTTCGTAATGTAACCAAATTTAATGCATACGTCTTTGTGAAGTGCCTCAATACAAATTATTTCGTTCACCTGATAAGAATAATAGTATTTCAATAGACAGAATCCAAAATGCATACATTAGTTGTTGTCAGGTTGGACAAGCATTATGGCTTGACCTACCTATATAGCAACACTTAATACATGCAGTTGCATTCTGACTATTGAAATACTATCAGGTGAATGAAATAATTTGTATTGAGGCACCTCACAAACACTTATGCATTAAATTTGGTTACATTACGAAAATGGCCTATTGTACCGATTCAGATTCAGATCGCACCAAAATAGAATGAGTATAAAATTCCCCGCGTGTAGAACGATAAAATCCGGCGTGCTTTCGTAGCTCGGGTTCACACCGGCAGAGATAGCGGGGTCTAGCACGCGCTAGACCGCGCTCTCTCTCGTGGACCACCCCCAAGAGGTGCTCCAGTGTTGGCTCGCAGTGGCTCGCCGTGGCTCGCTGTTGGGCGGACCGAAACGACGTTGTACCTTCCACACCGCAGAGATAGCGCGGTCTAGCGCGCGCTAGACCGCGCTATCTCTGCCGGTGTGAACAGCCTCTAGGTGCTCTACAATAATGCAGCATAATTACCCTGGCTTTAGCAGTGCAGCTGTTACGCGCGCTGCGTTTCAAGCAATAAATTCCTACCAGGTACCCATTTACATCACCTCCCATTCCAGCGACCTATATTCGATTCCGATGAGTTAAAACATTTTTTGTGTGAAATTCAATTCGTGAAAATGCGTTCTTCATTATGTACATTAGAAGACGTATTATCTAATTTGTCAAGTGAAAAATTCAAGTAAAGTAATGATTTGTTATATGGTATGATAAAGTCTGGTATGTTTCATCCTGATTACAGCGATTCAACTTTTGGTGCTGAGGTGTCTCATGCCATTTCTGCGTCCAATTTCATGCCATTCCTGCGTCCATTTTCTTATTCATTTCATGCCAAAATGAAAGAAATTTGTTTAAGTGACATTTTTTTTTCGGGCAGGGGCATATTACGTTTTGTGAGACGATGAGAGTTTTTCATAAATATATTTTCTTTATAAGGCCACGTTTTTTTCAAAAAGATGAAAACATTAAAAGAGATATTTAGTTGATTTAATTCATTTGAATTATGTATTAATAGTTATACAAATGAAGGGATTTATTCCTGAACTGTAATGTGTATTTAGAATGCCATTTTGACTTTATTTTCCTGTTCACCGCCAAATGAAGATAAATATGTCAAAAGGGACATTATTTTCCCATACCTCTTATCCCATTTATTGTCTTTGGAACTGAATTTGCACAGATATCAACGACTGTTCCCCTGATCCTTGTGAGAATGGAGGAACTTGCAGTAATGGAGTGAACACCTTTACTTGTGCCTGCGATCCTGGCTATACTGGGCCTACGTGCGGAGCAAGTAAGATATAGAGTCAAAGCAGATTCCATACCTACACTTTTTTATCAAGCAATTGCTCCTTGTTCATTAAGACATTATATAAAAAGAGCAAACAGGGAATAGAAAGAAAGAAACATGCAGTCATTGGTGAGGAAAACCTTGGAGATTTTTGTTGACTGACGGTCTCATGCCCAGATTGTAACTACACACTTGTCTATTTTATGTCCATCTGATGGGAGCATTCGATTCTATTTACCTATTTGACTACCACTTCCTACTTCTTTTCCATACATTGTCACGCAATAACTTACAGCCATCTCTAATGGACCTGGCCCTCTGGGACTTGAGAGTTATATCATCCCAGATTCAAGTCTGACAGCGTCCAGTGAGTATAGTGCTGACCATGGTGTAAAGAGAGGTCGTCTTAACCTGGTCCGAGACGGGAACCTGAAGGGAGGCTGGATTGCACGATCAAGAGATGCCAACCAGTGGATCCAGGTAAACAAACAATTTCTTAAGGACTATTTGGACACGAAACATTAGGTAACCCTTATTTCTATGGCATGGGTTCATACCCCACTGCTGCCACCGTATCAGTAATGAAAGGGTCAACAGTCAAATTTCCATACACTGCCATAAAGTATGTAATATGAGTCACCCGTCATTTATATGCATGGCATGAATTTATATTCCACCGCTACCACCATGTCAGTAACGAAAGAGTCAACAGTCAGTTAAATGGCATATGGGTTCATATTCTACCGCCGACACCAGGTCAACAATGAAAGAGTCACTAGTCATTTCTATGGCACTATTCACTTACAATGTTAACATTGTTTTTATTGGCCACTTTTCGAGGTGACATATGGGTTCGTAGATTTTCTCTTAACTATGTAGGTAAAGCTACTATAAGATTGTCAATTATTATTCACATCCAAGTCAACAATTGCTTTCATTTTTAAGGGCTTTAATCTAATTGTTCGATATTGCTCAGAAATGAGATCGACAATTGAAGCATCAATGTGGAGAACTTCTAACTTAAATATTGTCCTTGGAGGGGCAGAACTGCATGAAACCATGGTAATGTCATTGATATGTGCAAAGAAAGGAACCGTTATTAGTATTTGTATTATTTTAATCATATAGATTTAACACATTTTGGAACATGCACACTGGTTCAATTTTTTGTCATGGAGATAGAAAGAAATAGATGATCCAAGAGGATGAAACATCAAGAATGCTTCCTCCGATTATTTTTCTTTCTAAAAGGTGGATCTTTTGGACCTTTACCGTATCACTTCAGTTGCGACTCAAGGGCGACAAGATTACAGCCAGTGGGTAAAAAGCTACAAGCTTGCTTGTAGTACTGATGGCAAGACCTTTCACACCGTACAGGACATCTCCACAAACCCTGCATATGACAAGGTATTAGTTTGTTCTCTGATTATTCATTTTTTAAATATTACATTGACTCCATTCTTGTAGGAATTTGAAGGCATTTAATATCTTTTTGATAACAATTAAAATATTGTTATGTTACGATACTTTCTTTTAAAGAAAAAGGCAATCGTTACCTCAGGAACACATATACAATTTAGGTGAAGTATATACTATTTTGCTTAGTTACACAAAGTATAAGAGGAAAAACCTATTAGGTAGGATTGTCAGAGCCAGTAATGCACTTCAAGCAAAAAATCTTCAATCCATATCATGTGTCTTCCTATTTTATTACTAGGTCTCGAAAACTAGAAATTGATGTCATCAGAATAAAACTTTAAATAGAAACGAATGGACAGGCACTGGACATACATAAATATGATTATTCAGCATGCTTGTCAATTCGATTCTCTTTAGTTCGATTGCAATTGACCGCAGAATCATTTGAGTCATAATTCATTCAAAAGTGGATTCATTTTCCTTTTTCATTGAAGGTCTTCACCGGTAATGTTGACCGCAACACCATCGTGACCAACACTCTGCCTGTACCCCAGATTTGCCGCTATGTCCGCTTGATGCCTGTCAAGTGGTTCGATCGCATCAGTCTTCGTATGGAAATCTACGGTGAAGGCCCTTTCACAGGTCAGTTTTAAAATTAGTGATGTTCCAACATGTTTTGCTCCATATTCAATTTCTCCTGCGACAATTACTCTGGGCCCTTTTTCACCATTACTAGAGGCATAGTGCTACGGTTATCATTAGGTGATACGTACGTAGTTATACGTATCAACTACAGATTCCGTCAAGTGTTGTCTTCATTAGGTGATCCTTAAGTAATTATACGTATCACCTTTTGATTTTTTGAAGATTTTTCTTTATTATTATTCATTCTTCCTCGAATTTGTTCGGAGGATATCTCAAAAATGGATGAAGCCATTGTCATGAAATTTATAACTATGATAGATTCTATTCTAACTTAGAACTGTGTGACTTTTCATTGACCCAGATCATTTTGACGTCATCCAAGCGCCATTTTGTAAAAATCAACTCATGATTATAACTTCATAATGGAAAGTCATTTCTCATTTATTGTTATTATGATAAAGGTCAATTACAGGTCAAAAAACGCGCGCGTACGCATACGTACGCAATCGGCAGTGCTTTAACGCGCGCGCAAAATTTAAAATTGCTCCAAATCGTCTCAAATTCATTTTACATATGTTGCAGGCCATTTTGAGCAATAAAAAAAAAAACAATGCGTTAACGCAAAATCCCATTCTTCTTTCTTCACGATATTTTCGATACTTGTCCGAGCATTTTGATACCAAGTTTATATCTTTATGACTATTCATAACGGAATAAGTGTCCATTCAAGATAATTTTCCGTGCACGCAAGCTCTTGTAATACATAGCATATAATATATGCTATGTATGCTATGTGCAAAATCATACCAGTCCATTAGAGCTCTTTGTAATGATTGGGGACGGCAATTTATTTTTCATATATGAATAGAATATGAATCGGAGAAATGATTTCATGTGTCATTTGGCCATTAAGTACATCGTGACGTCATCATAATGGTGTCGAACTCAAAATATGAATTTGAATATTATGACGTCACAATCATTGTAGAAAATTTGGTGAAGTGGTCAAAACACTTAATAATTAAATAATTACAGTGCTTATATAGCGCCTAACACTTACTTTGTCAGAAGTCTCTAAGCGCTCTACAATAATGCAGCATGATTACCCTGGCTTTAGCAGTGCAGCTGTTACGCGCGCTGCATTTCAAGGAATAAATTCCTACCAGGTACCCATTTACATCACCTCCCATTCCAGCGACCTAGATTCGATTGCGATGAGTTAAAACATTTTTGTGTGAAATCCAATTCGTGAAAATGCGTTCTTCATTATGTACATTAGAATACGTATTATCTAATATGTCAAGTGAAAAATTCAAGTAAAGTTATGATTTGTTATAGGGTATGATAAAGACTGGTATGTTTCATCCTGATTACAGCGATTCAACTTTTGGTGCTGAGTTGTCTCATGCAATTTCTGCGTCCAATTTAATGCCATTTCTGCGTCCATTTTCACGTTCACTTCACGTCAAAATAAAAGAAATTTGTTTTAGTGACATTTTCATGTCTGGCAGGGGAATATTACGTTTTGTGAGACGATAAGATTTTTTCGTCAATATATTTTCTTTTTAAAGCCACGTTTTTGCAAAAAGATGCTAACATTAAAAGAGATATTTAGTTCATTTAATTCATATGAATTATGTATTAATAGTAATACTAATGAAGGAATTTATTCCTGAACTGTAATGTGTATTTGGAAAGCCATTTTGACTTTATTTTCCTGTTCACCGCCAAATGAAGAAAAATATGTCAAAAGGGATATTATTTTCTCATCCCTTTTATCCAATTTATTGTCTTTGGAACTCAATTTGCACAGATATCATCGATTGTTCTCATGATCCTTGTAAGAATGGAGGAACTTGCAGTGATGGAGTGAACACCTTTACTTGTGCCTGTGATCCTGGCTATACTGGACCAACATGTGGAACAAGTAAGATATAGAGTCAAAGCAGATTCCATACCTACACTTTCTTATCAAGCAATTGCTCCTTGTTCATTAAGACATAATATAAAAAGAGCAAACAGGGAATAGAAAGAAAGAAACATGCAGTCATTGGTGAGGAAAACCTTGGAGATTTTTAGTGACTGACGGTCTCATGCCCAGATTGTAACTACACACATGTCTATTTTATGTCCATCTGATAGGAGCATTCGATTCTATTTGCATATTTTTACCACCACTTCCTACATTTTTGCCATACATTGTCACGCAATAACTCACAGCCATCTCTAATGGACCTGGCCCTCTGGGACTTGAGAGGTATATCATCCCAGATTCAAGTATGACAGCTTCTAGTGAGTATAGTGCTGACCATGCTGCAAATAGAGGACGTCTTAACCTGGCCCGAGACGGGAACCTGAAGGGAGGCTGGTCTGCACGAGCAAACGATGCCAACCAGTGGATCCAGGTAAACAAATAATTTCTTAAGGTCAATTCGGACACGAAACATTAGGTAACCCTTATTTCTATGCATGGCATGAATTTATATTCCACCGCTACTACCATGTCAGTAACGAAAGAGTCACCAGTCATTTCTATGGCACTATTTACTTCCACTATTAAAATTGTGTTTATTGGCCACTTTTTGAGGTGGCATATGAGTTTGTAGATTTTCTCTCCACTATGTAGGTAAAGCTACTATAAGATTTCCATAGTTACATAATTATTCACATCCAAATCAATAACTACTTTCATTTTTAAAGGCATTCATCTAATTGTTCGATATTACTCAGAAGTGAGATCGACAATTAAAACATCAATGTGTAGAATTTTTTTAAATATTGCCCTTGGAGGGGCAGAGCGGCTTGAAAGCAAGGTAATGTCATTTATAGGTGCAGAGAAAGAAACCGTTCTTAGTATTTGTATTTAATTCATATAGATTTGACACACTTTGGAACATGCTCATTGGTTACAAGTCTTTAATGGAGATAGAAATAAATAGATGAATAAGAGGATGAACATCAAGAAAGCTTGCTCCGATTCTTTTCTTTCTACAAGGTGGATCTTGCGGACATTTACCGTATCACTTCAGTTGCGACCCAAGGGCGACAAGAATCAAGCCAGTGGGTAACAAGCTACGAGCTTGCTTGTAGTACTGATGGCACGACCTTTCACACCGTACAGGACATCTCCACAAACCCTGCATATGACAAGGTATTAGTTTGTTCTCTGATTATTCATTTTTTAAATATTACATTGACTCCATTCTTGTAGGAATTTGAAGGCATATAATATCTTTTTGATAACAATTAAAATATTGTTATGTTACGATACTTTCTTTTAAAGAAAAAGGCAATCGTTACCTCAGGAACACATATACAGTTTAGGTGAAGTATATACTATTTTGCTTAGTTACACAAAGTATAAGAGGAAAAACCTATTAGGTAGGATTGTCAGAGCAAGTAATGCACTTCAAGCAAAAAATCTTTAATCCATATCATGTGTCTTCCTATTTTATTACCAATACCCCATTCACAGTGGCCTCAAACACCGCGACAGCAGCGGGACTGTCCCGCTGCTGTCGCGGTGTTGTCTTCAGTGTGAAGGCTCGGACCCGTTATAAACTATCGCGGGATAACACCGCCTCGCGATAACGCCGCGACAAACTATCGCTAGGTTCACCTAGCTACAGCAGCGGGACAGTCCCGCTGCTGTCGCAGTGTTTACTCAGTGTGAAGGCTCTCCGCTATAACACCGCGACAAACACGTGTGATTTGTTTACTTACCTATTACTGACCTCTTTTCTCCAGCAATGGGGAACATAAAGTGAAACAGAAATAAAGTAACCAGTGGATTCAAATTGATTTTATTATTATGTAGATATTATAATTATCCAAATAAAAATATTTCACACTTCAAAAAATTAAAATATTCTGACTGGAAGCAATAAAAATGCTAGTTTTTTAAAAAGTAATATGATCGAGGATACAAAAAGCTAAATCGAGCTAGCTACATGAGGAAGAGTGTGTAAAGTACAGCTAGCGCGCGCAATTTCAAGCAATCGAAAACCCCGCGCTGAAGTATTTCCGGTCATATCGGGGTCACTCGCGGGTCATAAGCCATGCATACACGTGTTTGTTACGGAGGTAATAAAAATCACCCGCTGCAGCGTGAATGGGTACATGATATTTATCCCGCTGCTGCAGCGGGATAACTTTTCTACTGTGAATGCATTTGTAGCGGTGTTATGGCGGTGTCGCCGCTCCGCTACAACGCCGCTACAAATTTCAAAACCACTGTGAATGGGGTATAAGTCTCGAAAACTAGAAATTGATGTCATCAGAATAAAACTTCAAATAGAAACGAATGGACAGGCACTGGACATGCAAAAATATGTATTATTCAGCATGCTTGTCATTTCGTTTCTCTTTAGTTTAAAATTGACCGCAGAATCATTTGAGTCATAATTCATTCAAAAGTGGATTCATTTTCCTTTTTCATTGAAGGTCTTCACCGGTAATGTTGACCGCAACACCATCGTGACCAACATTCTTCCTGTACCCCAGATTTGCCGCTATGTCCGCTTGATGCCTGTCAAGTGGTTCGGCCACATCAGTCTTCGTATGGAAATCTACGGTGAAGGCCCTGTCATAGGTCAGTTTTAAAACTAGTGATGTTCCAACATGTTTTGCTCCATATTCAATTTCTCCTGCGACAATTACTCTGGACATTTTTTCACCAATAATAGAGGCATAGTGCTACGGTTATCATTAGGTGATACGTACGTAGTTATATTTTATCAACTACAGATATCGTCAAGATTTGTCTTTATTAGGTGATTCTTAAGTAGTTATACGTATCACCTTTTGATTTCGTGAAGATTTTCTTTATTATTATTCATTCTTCCTCGAATTTGTTCGCAGGATATCTCAAGAATGGATGAAGCCATTGTCATGAAACTTATAACGATGATAGATCCTAGTCTAACTTAGAACTCTGTGACTGTTCATTGACCCAAATCATTTTGACGTCATCCAAGCGCCATTTTGTAAAAATCAACTCATGATCATATCTTCATAACAAAAAGTCTTTTCTCATTTATTGTTATCGTGATTAAGGTCAATTACAGGTCAATAAAGGCGCGCGTACGCATACGTTCGCGATCGTCCGCGCGTAAACGCGCGCGCAAAATTTAAAATTGCTCCAAATCGTCTCAAATTCTTTTTACATATGTTACAGGCCATTTTGAGTATTACAAAAAAAATGCGCTAACGCAAATTGCCATTCTTCTTTCTTCACAATATTTTCGATACTTTTCCGAACATTTTGATACCAAGTTTATATCTTTATGACTATTCATAACGGAATAAGCATCCATTCAAGATAAATGTCCGTTCACCCAAGCTCTTGTAATACATAGCATATAGAAGCCAAAATGGTATGCTTGGGGACCGCAATTTATTTTTCATAATTGAATAGAATATGAGTCGGAGAAATGATTTCATGTGTCATTTGGCCATTAAGTATATCGTGACGTCATCATAATGGTGTCGAACTCAAAATACGAATTTGCATATTATCACGTCACAATAATTGTAGAAAATTTGGTATAGTGGTCAAAGCACTTATAATTAAATAATTACAGTGCTTATATAGCGCCTAAAACTTACTTTGTCAGAAGTCTCTAAGCGCTCTACAATAATGCATCATAATTACCCTGGCTTTAGCAGTGCAGCTGTTACGCGCGCTGCGTTTCAAGGAATAAATTCCTACCAGGTACCCATTTACATCACCTCCCATTCCAGCGACCTATATTCGATTCCGATGAGTTTAAACATTTTTGTGTGAAATCCAATTCGTGAAAATGCGTTCTTCATTATGTACATTAGAATACGTATTATCTAATTTGTCAAGTGAAAAATTCAAGTAAAGTAATGATTTGTTATTGGGTATGATAAAGACTGGTATGTTTCATCCTGATTACAGCGATTCAACTTTTGGTGCTGAGGTGTCTCATGCCATTTCTGCGTCCAATTTCATGCCATTTCTGCGTCCATTTTCACATTCATTTCACGCCAAAATGAAAGAAATTTGTTTAAGTGACATTTTCTTGTCTGGCAGGGGCATATTACGTTTTGTGAGACGATGAGATTTTTTCATAAATATATTTTCTTTATAAGGCCACGTTTTTTCAAAAAGATGCTAACATTAAAAGAGATATTTAGTTCATTTAATTCATTTGAATTATGTATTAATAGTTATACAAATGAAGGGATTTATTCCTGAACTGTAATGTGTATTTAGAATGCCATTTTGACTTTATTTTCCTGTTCACCGCCAAATGAAGATAAATATGTCAAAAGGGACAAAATTTTCCCATCCCTTTTATCCCATTTATTGTATTTGGAACTGAATTTGCACAGATATCAACGATTGTTCTCCTGATCCTTGTGAGAATGGAGGAATTTGCAATGATGGAGTGAATACCTTTACTTGTGTCTGCGATCCTGGCTATACTGGGCCTACGTGTGGCACAGGTAAGATATAGAGTCAAAGCAGATTACATACCCATACTTTTT
This sequence comes from Strongylocentrotus purpuratus, assembly GCF_000002235.5. Classification (NCBI taxonomy): domain Eukaryota; kingdom Metazoa; phylum Echinodermata; class Echinoidea; order Camarodonta; family Strongylocentrotidae; genus Strongylocentrotus; species Strongylocentrotus purpuratus. The sequence goes on along the minus strand of NW_022145602.1, from coordinate 11,216,610 downwards.
ATATCAAACAATTGCTCCTTGTTCAACAAAACATTATAGAAAAAGATCAAACAGGGAATAGAAAGAAAGAAACATGCAGTCATTGGTGAGGAAAACCGTGGAGATTTTCATTGACTGACGGTCTCATGCCCGGCTTGTAACTACACACTTTTCTATTTTATGTCCATCTGATGGGAGCATTCGATTCTATTTACCTATTTGACTACATTTTCCTACTTCTTTGCAAAACGTTGTCACGCAATAACTTACAGCCATCTTGAATGGACCTGGCCCTCTGGGACTTGAGAGTTATATCATCCCAGATTCAAGTATGACAGCTTCTAGTGAGTTTAGTGCTGACTATGGTGCAAAGAGAGGTCGTCTTAACCTGGTCCGAGACGGGAACCTGAAGGCAGCCTGGATTGCACGAACAAATGATGCCAACCAGTGGATCCAGGTAATTGGACACGAAACATTAGGCAACCCTTATATCTATGGCATGGGTTCATACCCCACTGCTGCCACCGTATCAGTAATGAAAGGGTCAACAGTCAAATTTCCATACACTGCCACAAAGTATGTAATATGAGTCACCCGTCATTTATATGCATGGCATGAATTTATATTCCACCGCTACCACCATGTCAGTAACGAAAGAGTCAACAGTCAGTTATATGGCATATGGGTTCATATTCTACCGCCGAAACCAGGTCAACAATGAAAGAGTCACTAGTCATTTCTATGTCACTATTCACTTACACTGTTAAAATTCTTTTTATTGGCCACTTTTCGAGGTGACATATGGGTTCGTAGATTTTCTCTTAACTATGTAGGTAAAGCTACTATAAGATTGTCAATTATTATTCACATCCAAGTCAACAATTGCTTTCATTTTTAAGGGCTTTAATCTAATTGTTCGATATTGCTCAGAAATGAGATCGGCAATTGAAGCATCAATGTGGAGAACGTCTAACTTAAATATTGTCCTTGGAGGGGCAGAGCTGCATGAAACCATGGCAATGTCATTGACATGTGCAAAGAAAGGAACCGTTATTAGTATTTGTATTATTTTAATCATATAGATTTAACAAATTTTGAAACATGAACATTGGTTCAAAGTTTTGTCATGGAGATAGAAAGAAATAGATGAATAAGAGGATGAACATCAAGAAAGCTTCCTCCGATTCTTTTCTTTCTACAAGGTGGATCTTGCGGACATTTACCGTATCACTTCAGTTGCGACCCAAGGGCGACAAGAAGCAAGCCAGTGGGTAACAAGCTACAAGCTTGCTTGTAGTACTGATGGCACGACCTTTTACACCGTGCAGGGCATCTCTGCATACCCTGGAGCTGTCTGGGTAAGTTTATTCTCTGATTATTCTTTTTTTAATATTACATTAATCTATTCTTGAAGAACTTTGAAGGCATTTGCAATCTTGTTGATAACAATTAAACTATGTTCATGTTACGATACTTTCTTGTAAAGAAATAGACATTCATTACCCCGGGCATACAACTACATGCTAGGTGTATTATTTACTATTCGGCTCACACAAAGTTTAAGAGGAAAAGAACTATTAGGTAGGATTGAAGAACTGTCTATATTTGTAAATATATCAGAGCAAGAAATGCACTTCAAGCAAAAAATCTTCAATCAACAGGATGTTTTTTTCCTATTTCATTACTAGGTCTCGAAAACTAGAAATTGATGTCATCAGAATATAACTTCAAATAAAAACGAATAGACAGGCACTGCACATGCAAAAATATGTATTATTCAGCATGCTTGTCAATTCGATTCTCTTTAGTTCGATTGCAATTGACCGCAGAATCATTTGAGTCATAATTCATTCAAAAGTGGATTGAATATCCTTTTTCATTGAAGATCTTCACCGGTAATGCCGACCGCAACACCATCGTGACCAACACTCTGCCTGTACCCCAGATTTGCCGCTATGTCCGCTTGATGCCTGTCAAGTGGTTCGGCTACATCAGTCTTCGTATGGAAATCTACGGTGAAGGCCCTTTCAGAGGTCAGTTTTAAAACTAGTGATACTCCAACATTTTTTGCTCCATATTCAATTTCTCCTGCGACAATTACTCTGGGCCTTTTTTCACTAATAATAAAGGCATAGTGCTACGTTTTTATCATAAGGTGATACGTACGTAGTTGTACGTATCACCTTTTGATTTCGTGAAGATTTTTCTTTATTATTATTCATTCTTCCTCGAATTTGTTCGCAGGATATCTCAAGAATGGATGAAGCCATTGTCATGAAACTTATAACGATGATAGATCCTAGTCTAACTTAGAACTCTGTGACCGTTCATTGACCCAAATCATTTTGACGTCATCCAAGCGCCATTTTGTAAAAATCAACTCATGATCATATCTTCATAACAAAAAGTCTTTTCTCATTTATTGTTATCATGATTAAGGTCAATTACAGGTCAATAAAGGCGCGCGTACGCATACGTTCGCGATCGTCCGCGCGTAAACGCGCGCGCAAAATTTAAAATTGCTCCAAATCGTCTCAAATTCTTTTTACATATGTTACAGGCCATTTTGAGTATTACAAAAAAAATGCGCTAACGCAAATTGCCATTCTTCTTTCTTCACAATATTTTCGATACTTTTCCGAACATTTTGATACCAAGTTTATATCTTTATGACTATTCATAACGGAATAAGCATCCATTCAAGATAAATGTCCGTTCACCCAAGCTCTTGTAATACATAGCATATAGAAGCCAAAATGGTATGCTTGGGGACCGCAATTTATTTTTCATAATTGAATAGAATATGAGTCGGAGAAATGATTTCATGTGTCATTTGGCCATTAAGTATATCGTGACGTCATCATAATGGTGTCGAACTCAAAATACGAATTTGCATTATTATCACGTCACAATAATTGTAGAAAATTTGGTATAGTGGTCAAAGCACTTAATAATTAAATAATTACAGTGCTTATATAGCGCCTAAAACTTACTTTGTCAGAAGTCTCTAAGCGCTCTACAATAATGCAGCATAATTACCCTGGCTTTAGCAGTGCAGCTGTTACGCGCGCTGCGTTTCAAGGAATAAATTCCTACCAGGTACCCATTTACATCACCTCCCATTCCAGCGACCTATATTCGATTCCGATGAGTTTAAACATTTTTGTGTGAAATCCAATTCGTGAAAATGCGTTCTTCATTATGTACATTAGAATACGTATTATCTAATTTGTCAAGTGAAAAATTCAAGTAAAGTAATGATTTGTTATTGGGTATGATAAAGACTGGTATGTTTCATCCTGATTACAGCGATTCAACTTTTGGTGCTGAGTTGTCTCATGCCATTTCTGCGTCCAATTTCATGCCATTTCTGCGTCCATTTTCACATTCATTTCACGCCAAAATGAAAGAAATTTGTTTAAGTGACATTTTCTTGTCTGGCAGGGGCATATTACGTTTTGTGAGACGATGAGATTTTTTCATAAATATATTTTCTTTATAAGGCCACGTTTTTTCAAAAAGATGCTAACATTAAAAGAGATATTTAGTTCATCTAATTCATTTGAATTATGTATTAATAGTTATACAAATGAAGGGATTTATTCCTGAACTGTAATGTGTATTTAGAATGCCATTTTGACTTTATTTTCCTGTTTACCGCCAAATGAAGATAAATATGTCAAAAGGGACATAATTTTCCCATCCCTTTTATCCCATTTATTGTATTTGGAACTGAATTTGCACAGATATCAACGATTGTTCTCCTGATCCTTGTGAGAATGGAGGAATTTGCAATGATGGAGTGAATACCTTTACTTGTGTCTGCGATCCTGGCTATACTGGGCCTACGTGTGGCACAGGTAAGATATAGAGTCAAAGCAGATTACATACCCATACTTTTTATATCAAACAATTGCTCCTTGTTCAACAAAACATTATAGAAAAAGATCAAACAGGGAATAGAAAGAAAGAAACATGCAGTCATTGGTGAGGAAAACCGTGGAGATTTTCATTGACTGACGGTCTCATGCCCGGCTTGTAACTACACACTTTTCTATTTGTGACCCGGCACTACAAAACCACCAAAAAGTCGCAAAAAATTATTTTCCTGATTTCATCTGATTATGAAAGAAGAAGTTCTCCTCATTAAAATGGTATATTACTTGTCCAAATTGAAGCTTCCTAACCCTTTCAATTTAGTGAATGAAAAGAGCTGGTGAGGGAGGTTACTGGTATTAAATTGTGAGAAAGAGAGCTTTAAAGTTTGGGGCTATTCAAGCATGCGGAGCAAGCAAACCACAGGGAAATCAATAGAAGGGTGAATCAAAAGGCCATAGCAACCACTATGAAGAGATTTTCAGATTAGGCTGAAATTTGGCCTGATGGTCAAACATAGTCTGTTCATTATGTTTCTGAGGTTTCAATGTGTGGACTTAAGTCTTTCAAAATTTATTATGTTGTAAATGTATAGAGTTGTAATTGGACAGATTAAGTGAACTGCAACATAGTGCCGAGACACCTGCACTAGACAATGCCTATTCATGGTGGACCCGGAGTCTTTTTGTTCCCCCTTACATAACACTGCTTGTCACCTATCTTGTTTTGTATACATCTGGGCAATTATTTGTAACAACATTATCAGGAATTATCTCGTCGCCGTCTTGCCCGAAGTGTTCAGTAAGCAAAGCTGTAAGGTTGGCCTGATCCCCCGCAGCTAGCCCCCGCATCATCGCTTCGTTGACCGCCGGAGCTACCCGGGCATCTGCGTTGGTGCACCCCGGTACCATCCCACGGCTCTGCTCACGTACAAAACCTGGCATTGTAACGACGTTGTAGACTTTTTCGCAACTTGTCACTCTCAAATGTATAAAATATAATAATGTTCTTACTCTTGATCAACAAATTCTGGATATGTGATGTACAATCAAGCTACTCGAAGTCGTTAACGGAGAATATAAGACGAACGCAAATCTGGAACTCGGATGTGAAAGCGGATACAAACAAAATGGCGCGCCGCACTGATTGCTATAACGGACCAATCACAGCCCGCGTAGCACGACCCGTTAGCAACGACCGACCATTTCCGGAGTACGATAATTTCGCTCGGGAAAAGTGATCAAATTTTGGAAGAGACCGAAGGCTGTGCGAAAAAAACTGGTCTAGAAAAACCGTTTAAAACACATCTTCTACTATGTTTTAGACTTCCAAATTTTGATACTAGGTACAGAAAAGACCACTCTTTCAGAAAATGCAAAAAAACAAAAATCTATTTTTTTCACCTAAATTGACATTTTAGCTGATTACGGAGAATCGCTGGTTGCGACTTTTTGTTGGTTTTGTGGTGCCGGGTCACATTTTATGTCCATCTGATGGGAGCATTCGATTCTATTTACCTATTTGACTACATTTTCCTACTTCTTTGCAATACATTGTCACGCAATAACTTACAGCCATCTTGAATGGACCTGGCCCTCTGGGACTTGAGAGTTATATCATCCCAGATTCAAGTATGACAGCTTCTAGTGAGTTTAGTGCTGACTATGGGGCAAAGAGAGGTCGTCTTAACCTGGTCCGAGACGGGAACCTGAAGGCAGCCTGGATTGCACGAACAAATGATGCCAACCAGTGGATCCAGGTAATTGGACACGAAACATTAGGCAACCCTTATATCTATGGCATGGGTTCATACCCCACTGCTGCCACCGTATCAGTAATGAAAGGGTCAACAGTCAAATTTCCATACACTGCCACAAAGTATGTAATATGAGTCACCCGTCATTTATATGCATGGCATGAATTTATATTCCACCGCTACCACCATGTCAGTAACGAAAGAGTCAACAGTCAGTTATATGGCATATGGGTTCATATTCTACCGCCGAAACCAGGTCAACAATGAAAGAGTCACTAGTCATTTCTATGGCACTATTCACTTACACCTTTAAAATTCTTTTTATTGGCCACTTTTCGAGGTGACATATGGGTTCGTAGATTTTCTCTTAACTATGTAGGTAAAGCTACTATAAGATTGTCAATTATTATTCACATCCAAGTCAATAATTGCTTTCATTTTTAAGGGCTTTAATCTAATTGTTCGATATTGCTCATAAATGAGATCGGCAATTGAAGCATCAATGTGGAGAACGTCTAACTTAAATATTGTCCTTGGAGGGGCAGAGCTGCATGAAACCATGGCAATGTCATTGACATGTGCAAAGAAAGGAACCGTTATTAGTATTTGTATTATTTTAATCATATAGATTTAACACATTTTGGAACATGAACATTGGTTCAAAGTTTTGTCATGGAGATAGAAAGAAATAGATGAATAAGAGGATGAACATCAAGAAAGCTTCCTCCGATTCTTTTCTTTCTACAAGGTGGATCTTGCGGACATTTACCGTATCACTTCAGTTGCGACCCAAGGGCGACAAGAAGCAAGCCAGTGGGTAACAAGCTACAAGCTTGCTTGTAGTACTGATGGCACGACCTTTTACACCGTGCAGGGCATCTCTGCATACCCTGGAGCTGTCTGGGTAAGTTTATTCTCTGATTATTCTTTTTTAATATTACATTAATCTATTCTTGAAGAACTTTGAAGGCATTTGCAATCTTGTTGATAACAATTAAACTATGTTCATGTTACGATACTTTCTTGTAAAGAAATAGACATTCATTAACCCGGGCATACAACTACATGCTAGGTGTATTATTTACTATTCGGCTCACACAAAGTTTAAGAGGAAAAGAACTATTAGGTAGGATTGAAGAACTGTCTATATTTGTAAATATATCAGAGCAAGAAATGCACTTCAAGCAAAAAATCTTCAATCAACAGGATGTTTTTTCCTATTTCATTACTAGGTCTCGAAAACTAGAAATTGATGTCATCAGAATATAACTTCAAATAAAAACGAATAGACAGGCACTGCACATGCAAAAATATGTATTATTCAGCATGCTTGTCAATTCGATTCTCTTTAGTTCGATTGCAATTGACCGCAGAATCATTTGAGTCATAATTCATTCAAAAGTGGATTGAATATCCTTTTTCATTGAAGATCTTCACCGGTAATGCCGACCGCAACACCATCGTGACCAACACTCTGCCTGTACCCCAGATTTGCCGCTATGTCCGCTTGATGCCTGTCAAGTGGTTCGGCTACATCAGTCTTCGTATGGAAATCTACGGTGAAGGCCCTTTCAGAGGTCAGTTTTAAAACTAGTGATACTCCAACATTTTTTGCTCCATATTCAATTTCTCCTGCGACAATTACTCTGGGCCTTTTTTCACTAATAATAAAGGCATAGTGCTACGTTTTTATCATAAGGTGATACGTACGTAGTTGTACGTATCACCTTTTGATTTCGTGAAGATTTTTCTTTATTATTATTCATTCTTCCTTGATTTTGTTCGCAGGATATCTCAAGAATGGATGAAGCCATTGTCATGAAACTTATAACGATGATAGATCCTAGTCTAACTTAGAACTCTGTGACTGTTCATTGACCCAAATCATTTTGACGTCATCCAAGCGCCATTTTGTAAAAAACAACTCATGATCATATCTTCATAACGAAAAGTCTTTTTTCACCAATAATAGAGGCATAGTGCTACGGTAATCATTAGGTGATACGTACGTAGTTATATTTTATCAACTACAGATATCGTCAAGATTTGTCTTTATTAGGTGATTCTTAAGTAGTTATACGTATCACCTTTTGATTTCGTGAAGATTTTCTTTATTATTATTCATTCTTCCTCGAATTTGTTCGCAAGATATCTCAAGAATGGATGAAGCCATTGTCATGAAACTTATAACGATGATAGATCCTAGTCTAACTTAGAACTCTGTGACTGTTCATTGACCCAAATCATTTTGACGTCATCCAAGCGCCATTTTGTAAAAATCAACTCATGATCATATCTTCATAACAAAAAGTCTTTTCTCATTTATTGTTATCATGATGAAGGTCAATTACAGGTCATTAAAGGCGCGCGTACGCATACGTTCGCGATCGTCCGCGCGTAAACGCGCGCGCAAAATTTAAAATTGCTCCAAATCGTCTCAAATTCTTTTTACATATGTTACAGGCCATTTTAAATATTACCAAAAAAAATGCGCTAACCCAAATTGCCATTCTTCTTTCTTCACAATATTTTCGATACTTTTCCGAACATTTTGATACCAAGTTTATATCTTTATGACTATTCATAACGGAATAAGCATCCATTCAAGATAAATGTCCGTTCACCCAAGCTCTTGTAATACATAGCATATAGAAGCCAAAATGGTATGCTTGGGGACCGCAATTTATTTTTCATAATTGAATAGAATATGAGTCGGAGAAATGATTTCATGTGTCATTTGGCCATTAAGTATATCGCGACGTCATCATAATGGTGTCGAACTCAAAATACGAATTTGCATATTATCACGTCACAATAATTGTAGAAAATTTGGTATAGTGGTCAAAGCACTTATAATTAAATAATTACAGTGCTTATATAGCGCCTAAAACTTACTTTGTCAGAAGTCTCTAAGCGCTCTACAATAATGCAGCATAATTACCCTGGCTTTAGCAGTGCAGCTGTTACGCGCGCTGCGTTTCAAGGAATAAATTCCTACCAGGTACCCATTTACATCACCTCCCATTCCAGCGACCTATATTCGATTCCGATGAGTTTAAACATTTTTGTGTGAAATCCAATTCGTGAAAATGCTTTCTTCATTATGTACATTAGAATACGTATTATCTAATTTGTCAAGTGAAAAATTCAAGTAAAGTAATGATTTGTTATAGGGTATGATAAAGACTGGTATGTTTCATCATGATTACAGCGATTCAACTTTTGGTGCTGAGGTGTCTCATGCCATTTCTGCGTCCAATTTCATGCCATTTCTGCGTCCATTTTCACATTCATTTCACGCCAAAATGAAAGAAATTTGTTTAAGTGACATTTTCTTGTCTGGCAGGGGCATATTACGTTTTGTGAGACGAGGAGAGCTTTTCATAAATATATTTTCTTTATAAGGCCACGTTTTTTCAAAAAGATGCTAACATTAAAAGAGATATTTAGTTCATTTAATTCATTTGAATTATGTATTAATAGTTATACAAATGAAGGGATTTATTCCTGAACTGTAATGTGTATTTAGAATGCCATTTTGACTTTATTTTCCTGTTCACCGCCAAATGAAGATAAATATGTCAAAAGGGACATTATTTTCCCATCCCTTTTATCCCATTTATTGTATTTGGAACTGAATTTGCACAGATATCAACGCTTGTTCTCCTGATCCTTGTGAGAATGGAGGAATTTGCAATGATGGAGTGAATACCTTTACTTGTGTCTGCGATCCTGGCTATACTGGGCCTACGTGTGGCACAGGTAAGATATAGAGTCAAAGCAGATTACATACCCATACTTTTTATATCAAACAATTGCTCCTTGTTCAACAAAACATTATAGAAAAAGAGCAAACAGGGAATAGAAAGAAAGAAACATGCAGTCATTGGTGAAAAAAACCTTGGAGATTTTTATTGACTGACGGTCTCATGCCCAGCTTGTAACTACACACTTTTCTATTTTATGTCCATCTGATGGGAGCATTCGATTCTATTTACCTATTTGACTACATTTTCCTACTTCTTTGCGTTCTTCATTATGAACATTAGAATACGTATGATCTAATTTGTCAAGTGAAAAATTCAAGTAAAGTAATGATTTGTTATAGGGTATGATAAAGACTGGTATGTTTCATCCTGATTACAGCGATTAAACTTTTGGTGCTGAGGTGTCTCATGCCATTTCTGCATCCAATTTCATGCCATTTCTGCGTCAATTGTCACATTCATTTCACGCCAAAATGAAAGAAATTTGTTTAAGTGACATTTTCTTGTCTGGCAGGGGCATATTACGTTTTGTGAGACGATGAGAGTTTTTCATTAATATATTTTCTTTATAAGGCCACGTTTTTTTCTTCAAAAAGATGCTAACATTAAAAGAGATATTTAGTTCATTTAATTCATTTGAATTATGTATTAATAGTTATACAAATGAAGGGATTTATTCCTGAACTATAATGTGTATTTAGAATGCCATTTTGACTTTATTTTCCTGTTCACCGCCAAATGAAGATAAATATGTCAAAAGGGACATTATTTTCCCATCCCTTTTATCCCATTTATTGTCTTTGGAACTGAATTTGCACAGATATCAACGATTGTTCCCCTGATCCTTGTGAGAATGGAGGAACTTGTAGTGATGGAGTGAACACCTTTACTTGTGCCTGCGATCCTGGCTATACTGGGCCTACGTGCGGAGCAAGTAAGATATAGAGTCAAAGCAGATTCCATACCTACACTTTTTTATCAAGCAATTGCTTCTTGTTCATTAAGACATTATATAAAAAGAGCAAACAGGAAATAGAAAGAAAGAAACATGCAGTCATTGGTGAGGAAAACCTTGAAGATTTTTATTGACTGACGGTCTCATGCCCAGATTGTAACTACACACTTGTCTATTTTATGTCCATCTGATGGGAGCATTCGATTCTATTTACCTATTTGACTACCACTTCCTACTTCTTTGCCATACATTGTCACGCAATAACTTACAGCCATCTTGAATGGACCTGGCCCTCTGGGACTTGAGAGTTATATCATCCCAGATTCAAGTCTGACAGCGTCCAGTGAGTATAGTGCTGACAAAGGTGTAAAGAGAGGTCGTCTTAACCTAGTCCGAGACGGGAACCTGAAGGGAGGCTGGATTGCACGAACAAGAGATGCCAACCAGTGGATCCAGGTAAACAAATAATTTCTTAAGGACAATTTGGACACGAAACATTAGGCAACCCTTTTTTCTATGGCATGGGTTCATACCCCACTGCTGCCACCGTATCAGTAATGAAAGGGTCAACAGTCAAATTTCCATACACTGCCACAAAGTATGTAATATGAGTCACCCGTCATTTATATGCATGGCATGAATTTATATTCCACCGCTACCACCATGTCAGTAACGAAAAAGTCAACAGTCAGTTATATGGCATATGGGTTCATATTCTACCGCCGACACCAGGTCAACAATGAAAGAGTCACTAGTTATTTCTATGGCACTATTCACTTACACTGTTAAAATTGTTTTTATTGGCCACTTTTCGAGGTGACATATGGGTTCGTAGATTTTCTCTTAACTATGTAGGTAAAGCTACTATAAGATTGTCAATTATTATTCACATCCAAGTCAACAATTGCTTTCATTTTTAAGGGCTTTAATCTAATTGTTCGATATTGCTCAGAAATGAGATCGGCAATTGAAGCATCAATGTGGAGAACTTCTAACTTAAATATTGTCCTTGGAGGGGCAGAACTGCATGAAACCATGGTAATGTCATTGATATGTGCAAAGAAAGGAACCGTTATTAGTATTTGTATTATTTTAATCATATAGATTTAACACATTTTGGAACATGCACATTGGTTCAAAGTTTTGTCATGGAGATAGAAAGAAATAGATGATCCAAGAGGATGAAACATCAGGAATGCTTCCTCCGATTCTTTTTCTTTCTAAAAGGTGGATCTTTTGGACCTTTACCGTATCACTTCAGTTGCGACTCAAGGGCGACAAGATTACAGCGAGTGGGTAAAAAGCTACAAGCTTGCTTGTAGTACTGATGGCAAGACCTTTCACACCGTACAGGACATCTCCACAAACCCTGCATATGACAAGGTATTAGTTTGTTCTCTGATTATTCATTTTTTAAATATTACATTGACTCCATTCTTGTAGGAATTTGAAGGCATTTAATATCTTTTTGATAACAATTAAAATATTGTTATGTTACGATACTTTCTTTTAAAGAAAAAGGCAATCGTTACCTCAGGAACACATATACAGTTTAGGTGAAGTATATACTATTTTGCTTAGTTACACAAAGTATAAGAGGAAAAACCTATTAGGTAGGATTGTCAGAGCAAGTAATGCACTTCAAGCAAAAAATCTTCAATCCATATCATGTGTCTTCCTCTTTTATTACTAGGTCTCGAAAACTAGAAATTGATGTCATCAGGATAAAACTTTAAATAGAAACGAATGGACAGGCACTGGACATGCAAAAATATGTATTATTCAGCATGCTTGTCATTTCGTTTCTCTTTAGTTTAAAATTGACCGCAGAATTATTTGAGTCATAATTCATTCAAAAGTGGATTCATTTTCCTTTTTCATTGAAGGTCTTCACCGGTAATGTTGACCGCAACACCATCCTGACCAACATTCTGCCTGTACCCCAGATTTGCCGCTATGTCCGCTTGATGCCTATCAAGTGGTTCGGTCGTATCAGTCTTCGTATGGAAATCTACGGTGAAGGCCCTTTCACAGGTTAGTTTTAAAATTAGTGATGTTCCAACATGTTTTGCTCCATATTCAATTTCTCCTGCGACAAATACTCTGGGCCCTTTTTCACCATTAATAGAATCATAGTGCTACGGTTATCTTTAGGTGATACGTACGTAGTTATACGTATCAACTACAGATTTCGTCAAGTGTTGTCTTCATTAGGTGATCCTTAAGTAATTATACGTATCACCTTTTGATTTTGTGAAGATTTTTCTTTATTCCTTTTCATTCTTCCTCGAATTTGTTCGGAGGATATCTCAAAAATGAATGAAGCCATTGTCATGAAATTTATAACGATGATAGATCCTATTCTAACTTAGAACTGTGTGACTTTCCATTGACCCAGATCATTTTGACGTCATCCAAGCGCCATTTTGTAAAAATCAACTCATGATTATATCTTCATAATGGAAAGTCATTTCTCATTTATTGTTATTATGATAAAGGTCAATTACAGGTCAAAAACGCGCGCGTTCGCATACGTTCGCGATCGGCGGTGCGTTAACGCGCGCGCAAAATTTAAAATTGCTCCAAATCGTCTCAAATTCATTTTACATATGTTGCAGGCTATTTTGAGAATTAAAAAAAATAATGCGTTAACGCAAAATCCCATTCTTCTTTCTTCACGATATTTTCGATACTTGTCCGAGCATTTTGATACCAAGTTTATATCTTTATGACTATTCATAACGGAATAAGTGTCCATTCAAGATAAATTTCCGTGCACGTAAGCTCTTGTAATACATAGCATATAATATATGCTATGTATGTTATGTGCAAAATCATACGAGTCCATTAGAGCTCTTTGTAATGCTTGGGGACGGCAATTTTTTTCATATTTGAATAGAATATGAATCGGAGAAATGATTTCATGTGTCATTTGGCCATTAAGTATATCGTGACGTCATCATAATGGTGTCGAACTCAAAATACGAATTTGAATATTATGACGTCACAATCATTGTAGAAAATTTGGTATAGTGGTCAAAGCACTTAATAATTAAATAATAACAGTGCTTATATAGCGCCTAAAACTTACTTTGTCAGAAGTCTCTAAGCGCTCTACAATAATGCAGCATGATTACCCTGGCTTTAGCAGTGCAGCTGTTACGCGCGCTGCGTTTCAAGGAATAAATTCCTACCAGGTACCCATTTACATCACCTCCCTTTCTAGCGACCTATATTCGATTCCGATGAGTTAAAACATTTTTTGTGTTAAATTAAATTCGTGAAAATGCATTCTTCATTATGTACATTAGAATACGTATTATCTAATTTGTCTAGTGACGAATTCAAGTAAAGTAATGATTTGTTAAAGGGTATGATAAAGACTGGTATGTTTCATCCTGATTACAGCGATTCAACTTTTAGCCCGTGCTGAGGTGTCTCATGCCATTTCTGCGTCCAATTTAATGCCATTTCTGCGTCCATTTTCACATTCACTTCACGTCAAAATGAAAGAAATTGTTTTAGTTACATTTTCATGTCTGGCAGGGGAATATTACGTTTTGTGAGACGATGAAATTTTTTCATCAATATATTTTCTTTATAAGGCCACGTTTTTTTCTTCAAAAAGATGCTAACAATAAAAGAGATATTTAGTTCATTTAATTCATTTGAATTATGTATTAAGAGTAATACAAATGAAGGAATTTATTCCTGAACTGTAATGTGTATTTGGAAAGCCATTTTGACTTTATTTTCCTGTTCACCGCCAAATGAAGAAAAATATGTCAAAAGGGATATTATTTTCTCATCCCTTTTATCCAATTTTATGTCTTTGGAACTCAATTTGCACAGATATCATCGATTGTTCTCATGATCCTTGTAAGAATGGAGGAACTTGCAGTGATGGAGTGAATACCTTTACTTGTGCCTGCGATCCTGGCTATACTGGACCAACATGTGGAACAAGTAAGATATAGAGTCAAAGCAGATTTCATACCTACACTTTTTTATCAAGCAATTGCTCCTTGTTCATTAAGACATGACATAAAAAGAGCAAACATGGAATAGAAAGAAAGAAACATGCAGCCATAGGTGAGGAAAACCTTGGAGATTTTTATTGACTGACGGTCTCATGCCCAGATTGTAACTACACACATGTCTATTTTATGTCCATCTGATAGGAGCATTCGATTCTATTTGCCTATTTTTACCACCACTTCCTACATTTTTGCCATACATTGTCACGCAATAACTTACAGCCATCTTGAATGGACCTGGCCCTCTGGGACTTGAGAGGTATATCATCCCAGATTCAAGTCTGACAGCTTCTAGTGAGTATAACGCTGACCATGGTGCAAATAGAGGACGTCTTAACCTGGCCCGAGACGGGAACCTGAAGGGAAGCTGGTCTGCACGAGCAAACGATGCCAACCAGTGGATCCAGGTAAACAAATAATTTCTTAAGGAGAATTCGGACACGAAACATTAGGTAACCCTTATTTCTATGCTTGGCATGAATTTATATTCCACCGCTACTAGCATGTCAGTAACGAAAGAGTCACCAGTCATTTCTATAGCACTATTTACTTCCACTATTAAAATTGTGTTTATTGGCCACTTTTTGAGGTGGCATATGAGTTTGTAGATTTTCTCTCCACTATGTAGGTAAAGCTACTATAAGATTGCCATAGTTACATAATTATTCACATCCAAGTCAATAACTACTTTCATTTTTAAGGGCATTCATCTAATTATTCGATATTACTCAGAAGTGAGATCGACAATTAAAACATCAATGTGTAGATTTTTTTTTAAATATTGTCCTTGGAGGGGCAGAGCGGCTTGAAAGCAAGGTAATGTCATTTATAGGTGCAGAGAAAGAAACCTTTCTTAGTGTTTGTATTTAATTCATATAGATTTGACACACTTTGGAACATGCTCATTGGTTACAAGTCTTTAATGGAGATAGAAATAAATAGATGAATAAGAGGATGAACATCAAGAAAGCTTCCTCCGATTCTTTTCTTTCTACAAGGTGGATCTTGCGGACATTTACCGTATCACTTCAGTTGCGACCCAAGGGCGACCAGAAGCAAGCCAGTGGGTAACAAGCTACAAGCTTGCATGTAGTACTGATGGCAAGACCTTTCACACCGTACAGGACATCTCCACAAACCCTGCATATGACAAGGTATTAGTTTGTTCTCTGATTATTCATGTTTTAAATATTACATTGACTCCATTCTTGTAGGAATTTGAAGGCATTTAATATCTTTTTGATAACAATTAAAATATTGTTATGTTACGATACTTTCTTTTAAAGAAAAAGGCAATCGTTACCTCAGGAACACATATACAGTTTAGGTGGAGTATATACTATTTTGCTTAGTTACACAAAGTATAAGAGGAAAAACCTATTAGGTAGGATTGTCAGAGCAAGTAATGCACTTCAAGCAAAAAATCTTTAATCCATATCATGTGTCTTCCTATTTTATTACTAAGTCTCGAAAACTAGAAATTGATGTCATCAGAATAAAACTTTAAATAGAAACGAATGGACAGGCACTGGACATACACAAATATGTATTATTCAGCATGCTTGTCAATTCGATTCTCTTTAGTTCGATTGCAATTGACCGCAGAATCATTTGAGTCATAATTCATTCAAAAGTGGATTCATTTTCCTTTTTCATTGAAGGTCTTCACCGGTAATGTTGACCGCAACACCATCGTGACCAACATTCTTCCTGTACCCCAGATTTGCCGCTATGTCCGCTTGATGCCTGTCAAGTGGTTCGGCCACATCAGTCTTCGTATGGAAATCTACGGTGAAGGCCCTGTCATAGGTCAGTTTTAAAACTAGTGATGTTCCAACATGTTTTGCTCCATATTCAATTTCTCCTGCGACAATTACTCTGGACATTTTTTCACCAATAATAGAGGCATAGTGCTACGGTTATCATTAGGTGATACGTACGTAGTTATATTTATCGACTACAGATATCGTCAAGATTTGTCTTTATTAGGTGATACTTAAGTAGTTATACGTATCACCTTTTGATTTCGTGAAGATTTTTCTTCATTATTATTCATTCTTCCTCGAATTTGTTCGCAAGATATCTCAAGAATGGATGAAGCCATTGTCATGAAACTTATAACGATGATAGATCCTAGTCTAACTAAGAACTCTGTGACTGTTCATTGACCAGAATCATTTTGACGTCATCCTTGCGCCATTTTGTAAAAATCAACTCATGATCATATCTTCATAACGAAAAGTCATTTCTCATTTATTGTTATCATGATTAAGGTCAATTACAGGTCATTAAAGGCGCGCGTACGCATACGTTCGCGATCGTCCGCGCGTAAACGCGCGCGCAAAATTTAAAATTGCTCCAAATCGTCTCAAATTCTTTTTACATATGTTACAGGCCATTTTGAGCATTAAAAAAAAAATGCGCCAACGCAAATTGCCATTCTTCTTTCTTCACAATATTTTCGATCCTTTTCCGAACATTTTGATACCAAGTTTATATCTTTATGACTATTCATAACGGAATAAGCATCCATTCAAGATAAATGTCAGTTCACCCAAGCTCTTGTAATACATAGCATATATAAGCCAAAATGGTATGCTTGGGGACCGCAATTTATTTTTCATAATTGAATAGAATATGAGTCGGAGAAATGATTTCATGTGTCATTTGGCCATTAAGTATATCGTGACGTCATCAAAATGGTGTCGAACTCAAAATACGAATTTGCATATTATGACGTCACAATAATTGTAAAAAATTTGGGATAGTAGTCAAAGCACTTATAATTAAATAATTACAGTGCTTATATAGCGCCTAAAACTTACTTTGTCAGAAGTCTCTAAGCGCTCCACAATAATGCAGCATGATTACCCTGGCTTTAGCAGTGCAGGTGTTACGCGCGCTGCGTTTCAAGGAATAAATTCCTACCAGGTACCCATTTACATCACCTCCCATTCCAGCGACCTATATTCGATTCCGATGAGTTAAAACATTTTTTGTGTGAAATTCAATTCGTGAAAATGCGTTCTTCATTATGTACATTAGAATACGTATTATCTAATTTGTCAAGTGAAACATTCAAGTAAAGTAATGATTTGTTATAGGGTATGATAAAGACTATTATGTTTCATCCTGATTACAGCGATTCAACTTTTGGTGCTGAGGTGTCTCATGCCATTTCTGCATCCAATTTCATGCCATTTCTGCGTCCATTTTCACATTCATTTCACGCCAAAATGAAAGAAATTTATTTAAGTGACATTTTCTTGTCTGGCAGGGGCATATTACGTTTTGTGAGACGATGAGATTTTTTCATAAATATATTTTCTTTATAAGCCCACGTTTTTTCAAAAAGATGCTAACATTAAAAGAGATATTTAGTTCATTTAATTCATTTGAATTATTTATTAATAGTTATACAAATGAAGGGATTTATTCCTGAACTGTAATGTGTATTTAGAATGCCATTTTGACTTTATTTTCCTGTTCACCGCCAAATGAAGATAAATATGTCAAAAGAGACATTATTTTCCCATCCCTTTTATCCCATTTATTGTCTTTGGAACTGAATTTGCACAGATATCAACGATTGTTCTCCTGATCCTTGTGAGAATGGAGGAATTTGCAATGATGGAGTGTATACCTTTACTTGTGTCTGCGATCCTGGCTATACTGGGCCTACGTGTGGCACAGGTAAGATATAGACTCAAAGCAGATTACATACCCATACTTTTTATATCAAACAATTGCTCCTTGTTCAACAAAACATTATAGAAAAAGAGCAAACAGGGAATAGAAAGAAAGAAACATGCTGTCATTGGTGAGGAAAACCTTGAAGATTTTTATTGACTGACGGTCTCATGCCCAGATTGTAACTACACACTTGTCTATTTTATGTCCATCTGATGGGAGCATTCGATTCTATTTACCTATTTGACTACCACTTCCTACTTCTTTGTAATACATTGTCACGCAATAACTTACAGCCATCTTGAATGGACCTGGCCCTCTGGGACTTGAGAGTTATATCATCCCAGATTCAAGTCTGACAGCGTCCAGTGAGTATAGTGCTGACAAAGGTGTAAAGAGAGGTCGTCTTAACCTGGTCCGAGACGGGAACCTGAAGGGAGGCTGGATTGCACGAACAAGAGATGCCAACCAGTGGATCCAGGTAAACAAATAATTTCTTAAGGACAATTTGGACACGAAACATTAGGCAACCCTTTTTTCTATGGCATGGGTTCATACCCCACTGCTGCCACCGTATCAGTAATGAAAGGGTCAACAGTCAAATTTCCATACACTGCCACAAATTATGTAATATGAGTCACCCGTCATTTATATGCATGGCATGAATTTATATTCCATCGCTACCACCATGTCAGTAACGAAAAAGTCAACAGTCAGTTATATGGCATATGGGTTCATATTCTACCGCCGACACCAGGTCAATAATGAAAGAGTCACTAGTCATTTCTATGGCACTATTCACTTACACTATTAAAATTGTTTTTATTGGCCACTTTTCGAGGTGACATATGGGTTCGTAGATTTTTTCTTAACTATGTAGGTAAAGCTACTATAAGATTGTTAATTATTATTCACATCCAAGTCAACAATTGCTTTAATTTTTAAGGACTTTAATCTAATTGTTCGATATTGCTCAGAAATGAGATCGACAATTGAAGCATCAATGTGGCGAACTTCTAACTTAAATATTGTCCTTGGAGGGGCAGAGCTGCATGAAACCATGGTAATGTCATTGATATGTGCAAAGAAAGGAACCGTTATTAGTATTTGTATTATTTAAATCATATAGATTTAACACATTTTGGAACATGCACATTGGTTCAAAGTTTTGTCATGGAGATAGAAAGAAATAGATGATCCAAGAGGATAAAACATCAAGAATGCTTCCTCCGATTCTTTTTCTTTCTAAAAGGTGGATCTTTTGGACCTTTACCGTATCACTTCAGTTGCGACTCAAGGGCGACAAGATTACAGCGAGTGGGTAAAAAGCTACAAGCTTGCTTGTAGTACTGATGGCAAGACCTTTCACACCGTACAGGACATCTCCACAAACCCTGCATATGACAAGGTATTAGTTTGTTCTCTGATTATTCATTTTTTAAATATTACATTGACTCCATTCTTGTAGGAATTTGAAGGCATTTAATATCTTTTTGATAACAATTAAAATATTGTTATGTTACGATACTTTCTTTTAAAGAAAAAGGCAATCGTTACCTCAGGAACACAAATACAGTTTAGGTGAAGTATATACTATTTTGCTTAGTTACACAAAGTATAAGAGGAAAAACCTATTAGGTAGGATTGTCAGAGCAAGTAATGCACTTCAAGCAAAAAATCTTCAATCCATATCATGTGTCTTCCTCTTTTATTACTAGGTCTCGAAAACTAGAAATTGATGTCATCAGAATAAAACTTTAAATAGAAACGAATGGACAGGCACTGGACATGCAAAAATATGTATTATTCAGCATGCTTGTCATTTCGTTTCTCTTTAGTTTAAAATTGACCGCAGAATCATTTGAGTCATAATTCATTCAAAAGTGGATTCATTTTCCTTTTTCATTGAAGGTCTTCACCGGTAATGTTGACCGCAACACCATCAAGACCAACATTCTGCCTGTACCCCAGATTTGCCGCTATGTCCGCTTGATGCCTATCAAGTGGTTCGGTCGTATCAGTCTTCGTATGGAAATCTACGGTGAAGGCCCTTTCACAGGTTAGTTTTAAAATTAGTGATGTTTCAACATGTTTTGCTTCATATTCAATTTCTCCTGCGATAATTACTCTGGGCCCTTTTTCACCATTAATAGAGTCATAGTGCTACGGTTATCTTTAGGTGATACGTACGTAGTTATACGTATCAACTACAGATTTCGTCAAGTGTTGTCTTCATTAGGTGATCCTTAAGTAATTATACGTATCACCTTTTGATTTTGTGAAGATTTTTCTTTATTCCTTTTCATTCTTCCTCGAATTTGTTCGGAGGATATCTCAAAAATGAATGAAGCCATTGTCATGAAATTTATAACGATGATAGATCCTATTCTAACTTAGAACTGTGTGACTTTCCATTGACCCAGATCATTTTGACGTCATCCAAGCGCCATTTTGTAAAAATCAACTCATGATTATATCTTCATAATGGAAAGTCATTTCTCATTTATTGTTATTATGATAAAGGTCAATTACAGGTCAATAAAGGCGCGCGTACGCATACGTTCGCGATCGGCAGTGCGTTAACGCGCGCGCAAAATTTAAAATTGCTCCAAATCGTCTTAAATTCATTTTACATATGTTGCAGGCCATTTTGAGCATTAAAAAAAATAGTGCGTTAACGCAAAATCCCATTCTTCTTTCTTCACGATATTTTCGATACTTGTTCGAGCATTTTGATACCAAGTTTATATCTTGATGACTATTCATAACGGAATAAGTGTCCATTCAAGATAAATTTCCGTGCACGTAAGCTCTTGTAATACATAGCATATAATATATGCTATGTATGTTATGTGCAAAATCATACGAGTCCATTAGAGCTCTTTGTAATGCTTGGGGACGGCAATTTATTTTTCATATTTGAATAGAATATGAATCGGAGAAATGATTTCATGTGTCATTTGGCCATTAAGTACATCGTGACGTCATCATAATGGTGTCGAACTCAAAATACGAATTTGAATATTATGACGTCACAATTATTGTAGAAAATTTGGTATAGTGGTCAAAGCACTTAATAATTAAATAATTACAGTGCTTATATAGCGCCTAAAACTTACTTTGTCAGAAGTCTCTAAGCGCTCTACAATAATGCAGCATGATTACCCTGGCTTTAGCAGTGCAGCTGTTACGCGCGCTGCGTTTCAAGGAATAAATTCCTACCAGGTACCCATTTACATCACCTCCCATTCTAGCGACCTATATTCGATTCCGATGAGTTAAAACATTTTTTGTATTAAATTAAATTCGTGAAAATGCATTCTTCATTATGTACATTAGAATACGTATTATCTAATTTGTCTAGTGACGAATTCAAGTAAATTAATGATTTGTTAAAGGGTATGATAAAGACTGGTATGTTTCATCCTGATTACAGCGATTCAACTTTTAGCCCGTGCTGAGGTGTCTCATGCCATTTCTGCGTCCAATTTAATGCCATTTCTGCGTCCATTTTCACATTCACTTCACGTCAAAATGAAAGAAATTGTTTTAGTTACATTTTCATGTCTGGCAGGGGAATATTACGTTTTGTGAGACGATGATATTTTTTCATCAATATATTTTCTTTTTAAAGCCACCTTTTTGCAAAAAGATGCTAACATCAAAAGAGATATTCAGTTCATTTAATTCATTTGAATTATGTATTAAGAGTAAAACAAATGAAGGAATTTATTCCTGAACTGTAATGTGTATTTGGAAAGCCATTTTGACTTTATTTTCCTGTTCACCGCCAAATGAAGAAAAATATGTCAAAAGGGATATTATTTTCTCATCCCT